>NW_002476477.1:0-241611 GCF_000189635.1 Tetrahymena thermophila SB210 | reverse complement strand
ACCCCAACCCCAACCCCAACCCCAACCCCAACCCCAACCCCAACCCCAACCCCAACCCCAACCCCAACCCCAACCCCAACCCCAACCCCAACCCCAACCCCAACCCCAACCCCAACCCCAACCCCAACCCCAACCCCAACCCCAACCCCAACCCCAACCCCAACCCCAACCCCAACCCCAACCCCAACCCCAACCCCAACCCCAACCCCAACCCCAACCCCAACCCCAACCCCAACCCCAACCCCAACCCCAACCCCAACCCCAACCCCAACCCCAACCCCAACCCCAACCCCAACCCCAACCCCAACCCCAACCCCAACCCCAACCCCAACCCCAACCCCAACCCCAACCCCAACCCCAACCCCAACCCCAACCCCAACCCCAACCCCAACCCCAACCCCAACCCCAACCCCAACCCCAACCCCCCCCCCAACCCCAACCCCAACCCCAACCCCAAAAAAAATAAAAAAAAAACTCTCTTATAAAATTTTGAAAACATATTCCTTGAGAATAATAATATTAATAATTTATTAATTGTAAAATAAATTAAAGTCTATTTAAATAACTAGAATACATTAAAATAAATATAAAAAAATAAGCATTAATAAATAATTAATTAGTAAGTAAATTTATTTTATTTATTGATTTATTTTACACTTATTTTTCTTATTTTAATTAATTAATTATCTTAAAATAAATATTTATTTAATATTTTAGAAAATATGAGTGCTAATTTTTTTATCTTATAAACAAAAGATGAACAGGTAGCCATATTTGACATTGTGTTTTATATCTCTCATTTTATTTTTTTAACTGATATTCATTAATAATTTTTCAAGAATAAAATCTCTTAAACTAATCTCTTAACAATATAAAAACATTAAAAATAAATTACTTGCTTCATTTCTTTTATGATAATTTTGAAAATAGAAATGTTTTTTATTTAACTTAATTTATTTTGTTGAAAATGCTATACAATAATATCTAGTATTAGTATTTTTACATAATACATACACCATGCAGCAACATTGAAATATTAACTTGTAAAGTAAAATAAATTATTTTAAGTAATGTAAAAAATATAATTTTTAGTTAATGCATGTAATTACTTTTAAGTAATTTAATACTTTTTTTATATCAAAGTAAATATATGTAAAAAGCTCTAAATAAAAGAAATAATTTTGTAATAAAGGAAGAAAAAGGAGTCTAAAAATATTCTATTTATTTAAAGATTGATATGATAAATAATTAATTTTTTATAGTATTTTAATGTAAAAGAATAAGAGAGAATTCATTAAATTGGATTTATATAGATATATGTTAAATTAAGATGATGCTATTTTTAAATTATGACAAATAAATTTGTTCTTTTATTTTTCTTAGAATTAGGTTTTATTAATAAAATAGGAATTTTTGTTTGACAATAATGTAACAAAAAGATTTAAGTAAAAGAAATTTGCTTGCTTTTAAATTCTAAAATATCGAAAACTAAAATAGATCGATTTATCTAAAATTTTTCTATAAAATAGAAATTTAGGTAATATTTTAAGTATTTAGTTAGCTAATTTTTTATAGTTAGTATATTTTGTTTGTCTGATTGGTTAAATTTAATATATATTTATATATGTAAATGGGGTGGACCAATCATGTTTGTTTGTATTTTTATTACTTATTTTACTTATTATTTTTTTAGCTTTACTCTTCATAATAAATATAGATTTCATAGCTTCTAATTTGTGTGTAAATAAATTAAACCAAACAAATATTTATTAAACAAAATCTATAGTTTGTTAAAATGAAGCAATTAACTTATATTTTAATTTTACTCAACCTTTACTATTGCTCTCCTCTTCACGACAGAACTTAAATGAGTGACTGGAACATTGTTGCAACTGCTAAAAACACTGAAGAATGTGTTAAGTAGCTAGCAGCTTCTAACTTGGATTATTGCTGCTTCAATTCTTAAGTTCAGATCTAAAATTCATAAGATAGCTAAGGCAATTACTTTCTTTTTTAAACTTAGAATGGTTAAGGGACTACTGCAGGATGCCAAAAACTTTAAAAGCTATTAGCTTATTCTAATTCTAATGTATAGTCTCCATAAATTCTATTTTAATGGGGTGATAATCAATAAATCGTTTAAAAGGTTAACTTGTTACTGAATTAAACCACAGTTGTAGAAGATGGTGTTACTAAATATAAATTTGTACTTCAAATACCTGCTAATGTAGTTAATAACTCTAGTGATTAAAAATTTCTTCAGACATTAGAATACGAAGAAGAGTAGAAACCTTAGTAAATAATTACCCCTAGTTAATCTTGAAATTAGCTAATTTACTCCATATTTATTGACTCTACTACTTACTTAAATTTAAAGAACAAACAAACAAACAATACATTATAGATAAAATTGGTTTTTATAGGTCTTCATAGATTTATTTACTGTTTTCATTAAAATTTAAAAATACTTTATATAAATATGCTTCTAACTGCTTCTTTATAGTTTATAATATTATCAATAAAATTACTTCTCTGTTTATACAAAATTCCATATTATCATATAAAAAAAAAAATACTAGCAATAAAGCAATTCATAATTTATTTTTAATTGATATCATGCTAATTAATTAAGAAATGTCAATACTAATTTTTACAATTATTAAAATCATACATAAATTTTTTATTAACATCTATCTATTGGTAATAAATAATTAATTATTTGGATTACTTTTGATTATTAATGAAAGTAATATCCTATAACTATTTTTTTATTTGTACCTTTAATTTAATTTGGTAATATAGTGTGGTTCTATTTATTATTTAATTAATTCAGTGTTTTGAAAATGCATAATTTTATTTTTTTTATATCAAAAAAAAGCTTAGAAAATACTTAGCCTAATTACATATTTATATGAAAAAAGTAAGATATATTTATTTATAGATTTAATTTATTGATTAAATTTTAGTATTCTAAATAATCTAAATTTATCTTACTTATTCAAAATAGTAACAATCATCATTTGTAAGTTTTGATACCTTTTTCTCAAAATTAACATTTAAAATAATAAGATATTTATTTATTTATTCTTTTATTTATTATTTTAATAAAATTAATTTACATTAAATAGATTTATTGAAAATAAAATTATTCTAATAAATATTTAATTTTTACAAAATTCTTTTATTTTTGAGGATAAAACATTTCGCTTTGATTATTTAAAAAAATAAATAAAACATTATTTATAAATTTTGAATAATAAAAAGTTAAACAAATGTTATAGCTTTTATAAATATTATTAAAAAATGATATAATATTCAAAATCTGTTAATACTTTTTTATTTTTTTGATTAAATTTTGAATATCAATTATGTTACCTTCAAAATTTGATAAGGTCTTGTTAAATTATTGAAATATCATTAATAGATATAAAAATCAACCAATAATTTTTTGAATTTGAATAAATTAAGTATCAAATATTAGTAATTAGTTTAATATGCAATCTTTGGAAAGTAGAGCTAGGAATTTATTAAGATAATTTTCTAACTCATCATCAAATAGTTCAAGCTTATCTGTCGATAGATATGATAGAGTTAATTAATTTATTTCTTAAAGCAGCAATAATGCTTCAGAACGTTCTCATTCAAGAAAGAATAAAGAAAATAGATAAATGAATGGTTAGGTTTACAGACAATAACCCTAAAGCAGATCAAAAGGAAGGAATAAAATTCTTGCAAGCAATTCTAACAACAATAGTACTATAAATTAATCTAGAATATAAAGAGAATGCTCCCTATCTAAGTCAAAGAAAAATTTACAGACGATGAAGAAAGGAAGTATTGTAAGTCATTTTATTTTAGAGTCTAATCAAATAAAAATTAATACTTGAAATTAAAAATACTAGCTGCAAAATAAAGATTCTTCTCCTTCTGATAGAATTGTGACAAAAAATAGGAGTGCTTCAAGAGGAAGGATAACATCTATTTAAAAGTTATATAGAGAAAAAGTGGATTTGAAAACAAAAATTATGGATATGGAAGAATAAATTGAAATTTAAAAGAAAAAAATAAAGCTGATGAAGGAATTAGTAAAGGAAGAATAGAAAGATAAAAAATCTTTGTCTAAACAAATAAGAAAATAAGAGGAAATTGAAGGCATCTTAGAATAGTTGCATAATAAGATTAAAAATTACTAAGAGAATGAAATTAAATTA
Organism: Tetrahymena thermophila SB210; assembly: GCF_000189635.1. NCBI lineage: Eukaryota > Ciliophora > Oligohymenophorea > Hymenostomatida > Tetrahymenidae > Tetrahymena > Tetrahymena thermophila. The sequence goes on along the minus strand of NW_002476477.1, from coordinate 237,400 downwards.
ATGCAAGAATTGAATGAATAACAAAAAATTGCTAGAGAGTCTTTATAAAAGCTTTATAATTTTTAGGAGGAAGCAATACATGATAAAGAGGCTTAAATTTAATTGAAAAGCTTGCAAGAGAAATATAACTTTATTGAATAAGAAAACCGCCTACTGAATGAAAAAAATTAATAATTATCAGCTTAAATAATGACAAGCAGCCAAAGTAATTCAGAAATATTCTTCTAAAATGAGCAACTCAAAAAGAACTTAGAGGAGTTAAAAAGTATTTTAAAGGAAAAGGGCGATCTTGCTGAATTAGAAATTAGTAGTCTAAGGAAAAACATTGAAAAACTCAAAAAAACAAATGAGTATCTTTAAAATAGCAATAATAGAGATTACTCTATGAGCTCATAAGAAAGAGACCAATTTATTTTAGAAATAGAGTCTTTAAGAAGTGAGCTTGAGGAAAAAGACAGAATAATAATTCAAAAAGAAAATACCTTCAGAGAACAGCTGACTAAAATAAATACAAAAGTAGTTGACTGGTAAAATGATCTTTCCAAACTGAAAGACCTCGAATCTGAAAATATTTATCTGAAAAATAAATTAAATATTTACAAAGATAAACTGTACGAAAAGTAAAATAAATATAAATTGTTAAAACAGTAATGGAATGAAATATACACAGATCTCATTAGTTAAATCTAAGAGCTTAAAGATGAAATGGAGCTTATTAAAAGCGAAAATAAAAATTTCCTTTCAAATTATAGTGCATTTGATTCTAAAAAAAACTCCAGTTATAATAACGTCAAATAAAACAATAACAATAATAGTTATTATACAACGTATGAAAATAGTTAAGGCTATCAAAATAATAATAATATTTTTTGAGATTATTGTAAAATTTAATTAATGTATTTTATTAGTTATATAATTTTTATTATTCTTTTTCATTCATGCTTGCTTGAACCATCTAAAAAACAAATGATTTAAAAATACTTTCTGTTTTATTAAAAAATGGTTAGATATTTTACTTGATTAATTTATTAAGTTACATTGAATTTTAGAACTAAGTAACATTTTTGAGTAAAGAGGAAATTAAAAATCAACAATTTTATATTTTTTAGTGTTTAATTTTTATTTTTACAATTTTTTTTTGTTTTTTGAGTGTTTAAATGAATTATAGTCTTTTTTTAAAAATTGCAATCTATCTTATAAAATCTGTTTTTTAGCAAAACACATAAAAAGTTTAAAATAAAGTAAATATGTTCGTTCTTGCAGTGTTTGTAAAGATCATTTAATTAATACATTTCAACTTAATTATTAGAGATTGATTACCTTTATGCTTTTAATAATATATTAGAGATATTAAAAAAGATAATTAAAATAGAGGAGAAAAAAAACAAAACATATAAGTTAGTTCTACTAGTAAATGAAAATCGATATGAGCATTTTAATGCTTAAAATACTTTTGTATAGCTCCTTATTTTATACAGTTCGTAGCTAATTGCATAACGAGGCTAGTTATAAACATTAATATTTGAATGAATCGAATTCAAATTCACTAAAAAATGTATATTAAGGAGATTCAGATTAGATATAAAAAAGAAGTATTCAGCAAGCACCTTAAAAATTAAGAATAGCTTATGATTATTCACTAATCGATAACAACAGTACACTAACTCAACAAGAAAAAACTCTAGTCAAAAATGTATGCGAAGCAGCTAAGCTATTTATTTCATCCTTAGTAAAAGTTAATAGTAGGTAAAGCCCAATAACTATTGAACCTACAACTGATTTGTGCTATGATATTCCTTACAGTGATATGGTAGTTAGCCCAAACAGCGTTAATGATGCTGATTTATTTATAATGGTAGTATCTTTCTACAACGATACCACAACCATGGTTGCAAATGCAAGTAAGATTAAAAATAATCAAAAAATAAATAAATAAAAATAACATATTTTTTTCAAAAATTAATTTAAAGTAAGTTGTTAATTTGATCAAATGCCTACAATGGGAAGAATCAGCATTAATTCAGCTTATATTAATGATAAATACATATAAAAATATGGATATATGTTCTAGAATGTCTTATCTCATGAATTGATTCATGTGCTTGGATTCTCATTTAGTTCAATTAATCAATGGATTGATCCAAAAACTAATTAAGCTTTTGGAGATTGGTTTATTTAAGCTCTAGATTAAGATCAAATAAACGGAGTAGATTATTACTTGTTATAGACAGATAATGTCAATAGACTATTTTAAAGGCATTTTTCTTGTCAATAAATATCTGGAATGCCATTAGAGAAAGTATTTTTATTTTCACATGTAATTTACATAGAATTTAAAAAATATATTTTAGGATTTGAGTAATCATTGGACTAGATTAGCTATTTTTGATGAAGTGATGAATCCTTATATTTTTAACTTAGAGAGTGACTTCAGTTAATTTACCACTGCTATGCTTAGAGATATTGGTTATTATTTAGAAGTTAATGATAATCTTGTAAAATTCTCGGGATGGGGTTTGAATTAAGGTTGCTCATTTATACAAAATACGTGTTTAGACCCAAGTATTTAATTTGAAGAATTTAATTATGCCTCAAATAATAGGACATTCGATTGTGATGTTAATGGACATGGAAAAGCTATGTTGCCTTCAAAAGAGACAGATCTTGAAACTTGTTAATCTTTTGAAATCTAAGACACGTAATATTGTACACTAACAAATGTTGATCCAATTTAGTATACAGGAGAATAGTATAGTCCTTTATCTAAATGTATAAGATCAAGCTATCAAAAAAGTACAATTTCAAATCCATTTTTAAGTGCTTACGGGTAAATTAATGAATTAGATTATAAAAAATTACAATTATTAATAAAAGTTACATTTTTTTAAATAATTATTAATTAATCAATCAAATATTTGAATCACTTTTTAGCAATTTTTCGAATCAAGAAAAATCAATAAAAAATTATTAAATTTAATAATTTTTAAGTCAAAAAAACAAATTTCCATAAAAATTCTATAAATTCACACTAATTTTAAAAAACACATTTTCAATCACAAATTTTAATAGAATACAAACAAAAATTAAATTAAAATAAAATTTATAAACAAAAAAATAAAATAACGAATTAAATGAAATCTAATCAACAATTTAAAAACTTAATAGAAACACAAGATGTTACAAGACTATTTGTTTAAATGATGGGACACTGCAAATTAGCACAATAACAGGGTAGCAATACATCTGTAAATATCCTGGTTAAATGATTTAAATATCTAATGAAGAAAATCAAGGATATATATAATGCCCAACTAGATTTTAACCTTATTGTTTCTTCAAAAAATTTTGCCCTAATAGCTGTAGTCAAAAAGGATTTTGCATAGATGTAAATCTTATACTTAATTTGCTCATTTAATTAAATTTAATTTATATAAAAAAGGGCGTTTGCATTTGCATAGATGGCTAAGGAGGTGAAGATTGCTCAGTTTAAATAGAAGGCAACTAAGCCCTCTATCAAGGGAATCTTGTTGATAGCTGTCCTAATGGATTCATCAAAAATCCAAACAGAGTAAGCATTTACTATTAATTAAAAAAAATTATATTTAAATCCACACAACATCTAGCTAGCTAAACTAAAAAATTGGTTATTAAAATTAATAAAGCAATTATTTGCTTTTTTTTATTATTTTTGATTATTAATTTTTTTGACTTAAGTGTATTAAAATAATTTCAAATATCTTATAATTAGGTTTGTTTGAGCGGTTGCCCTTTAGGATATTATTAATCTGAAGGTTAATGCCTTGAGTGCTATGGAAAATGTAGCTAATGTACTGGTCCTGGTTAAAACTAATGCACTAAATGTAGTTTAGATTATATATTAATCGGTAATACATGCTATGAAAGCGATTAATGCTATCAGACTATGCTTGGGTGCAGAATTTGCTATTAAGATACTTGCTATTAATGTTAAATAGGGTACTATATGGATTAATCTAATCAATGCTAGCCTTGTTCATCTGATTGCCTTGCTTGTGTGAATTCACCAGATTTTTGCACCTAATGCTTAAGCAATTAGTTTTTATCTGAAAATTAGTGCATTGATTAAAGCGATGCTATGCAAGGATGCTTAGCTTTAGATTAAAACTCCCAAAAAGTTTGTACTTTATGCTCAGATCTTTATACATTAGATGAAAATGGTTAATGTTAACTTTGTCCTACTAATCAGTTCTTCTCTTTCAATCAAAAAATGTGCAAACAATGCTCTTCAAACTGTTTAACCTGTAAATATCAGGAGGATTATTGTACATCATGTGATAAAGGGTTTATATTTAATGAGATTATCAATAAGTGTATTCCCTACCCTTCGGAATCAAAATTAGCTAAATCAGGTAATTAAAAATTTTTTTTTTAAATTAATTAATTTTTTATTTTTAGACATCTTTTAGTGTCACAGAACATGTTCAAAGTGTTATGATGAAAGTTATACTTCTTGTGGTTAATGTGTAGGAAACAGATAACTACTTTAAACATCAAAATAGTATGTAAACATATGCTTATCTCCTGATTAATCTACAGATTACTTAGATGAAATTTGTTAATATGATTACTTATCTAGTTAAGTGATATTTGCAATTCTTACTCTACATATCATTGCCATATCAAAGTAGCTTTTTAGAGTAGTATTCTTAAAAAAGAGGCTTTTCAAATTAGCTGTTTTAATTTACACTTATTAAACACTAAGCTATTTTAGGTTTATCAACTATTACTTCCCTCTTGAAGTCGATACCATTTTAAGATCTCTTCAAATTTACAACCTATTTAACTACTAGATTTCTAAGGTTGATTTCGAAGTAGAGTAAAATGTTAATATAAACCCTAAATTTTTAGTTGAATAGAAAAGTCCTTATTTTTTTACTAATACTATTGTGATAATGGTAATAATAGGTACTATTAATCTTGTTTAAGAAATACACTACTTCGTTAGAAATTTAAAGAAAAAGTTTTATTATTAAAGCTTGCTATTAATCACTACTTTTATCAATTTTTTTGCTATATAAGAGCTATTGATTAATTTATTTGCTTGTATATCCTTTTTCGATTATAACTCATCAGCTAAGGCTTAATTAATATTAGGTTTTTTAATATTTATTATTTTAAAAGCAGTTACTATCAGGAATATACTCATACTTGTAAAATATTAAGAATAAAGCATGTTCGATTAACAATAAACAGGTATTATTGAATTTAATATTAATTGATAATTTATTATTATTCTTTTTTAGTTTCAGAAATTGATGAAGATAAGTAGTAATATTAAGATCCCAGTAAAGACAGTAAATTATTTATTAAATATTAAGCAAATAATATTGAAAATTTGTATTTTAAGAAAAAGGAGAAACACAAATCATCTTTTCAAAACAAAATCCAATAAAAATAGAAGATTCTTAGCTTTAAGCATCACCTCATAGAGAAACAGATGATTCAAGAAATCTAAAGCATGAAGAAAATTAATCCATTAAAAACCTAATAAAGAAGACAGAGAAAGTAGATTTAAGGAGAATGGTTATTAATAAACAGCTTTAGAATAAAATTTAAAACAAAGGAGAAGATAAAACACATGATAGTAGCCCTCATTCAAAGAATGGAAAAGAAAACATCTATTAGAAGGTGATGGAAGATTTAAATTTCTCAGCTTCTTTTAATGGAACTGAACATGATTAGAAAAATGAAAATAAAATCAATGAAACATCATAAAAAAAAGAAGAATAAACAAAATAAGTTGATTAAGATTATAAAAAATAAGAGCATTAATAATAAAACTAAGCGCTTTTATAAGAGTATTAGAAAACTGAAACTGAAAGCCCCATTTAAAAATATCATGAAACTAATAATTCGCCTGAATAGCTGTTAAATTAGTAAACGAACGCTTTAATGAAAAATAAATTGTTAGATAGCTTTTCTTTGAATTCTAGTAATGCAAGTGAATTAAATTAAAAGCAGCAAGATTTATAATTTATAGATGCTCTTACTGATGTAGAATCTAGGCAACGAAACTCCAGTCTATTCAAAAGAAATTAAGATGCCTAAAGTGATTTTGAAAGTCCAATGATTTAGCCAATTAAACCAAATAATTCAGCTTAACAATAGCTAGCAGATAAAGAAATAAACGTATAATATAATGATAAGATTATTGATAGCTTTGTTTTGAATTCAACAAATAGAAGTGAACTTAATACAAAATAGTTAGATATCTAAATTATAGATGCTAAAAACGAAACTGATATTAGACAACACAATTAGAGTCAGTTTAAGAAAAGTGCCACTGATAAAGGAGAAGTTACTTTAAATTATCCTTTTAGCAAAATATTGCTAAAATGTTTTTTCTTATTCCTTCTAGAAAGAATTATCTTTACTGTTGTAATAGCTTTTTTCTATGAGAACTACTAAGATTAAATATTCATTCTTATTTCTTTACAAATCATTAAATTTGTTGTCTTCTTTATATCAAGATGCTATTTAAAAAAAATTTCTTAGTTTAAATAAAAATAAATCTTAGAGAGTATAACATTGACGACTCTTTAGCTTGGTCTTATGTTAGGTTTAACTTATTTAAAAGATAAGAGAATTTTGTCTATTATATTTACATCTGTGCTGATATTAAGTTTCTTTATATAAGTTCTTCTTCGCCAAATTAGAGAAATAATCATTTTTTTTAAGTAATCAATAATAAAAATTATTCAATATTTAAAATCTAAAAAATAAATATCTGCTCAGTCAGATCATACTTAAGACTAACATAATAATGTTGATCAAGGAAGTCTTAAAAGTAATAGCATACAATAAAAAGGATAGTGATTTACAATATAAATTTCAAGCAATTTTTGAGAATAATTCTAAGATACTAATTTTCATAACGCTTATGATCTGTATTTTATTTATTTGTTGTATTACTTAATTTATTGAAATATTTATTTACTATTTTCATCAACTATCGTGATAAAAATATAAAAAATTTATTTAAAATCAAATGAAATTATCTATAAAAATGAAATAATAATCAGAATAATATATATAACTCAAAAATATTAGCAATACTACTAAACTCATAGAAGAGAGAATTAACAGATCAATATGTAAATAATTAGAAAAATGTATATTAAAGCCATAAAAAATAGTAAATTAAAATGGAATAATTCATTAAAAACATTGAATAAGCAAAGGTAAATTAAAAAAATTATATTTTAAAGTATTAAGTAAGTAAGTAACACAAATTCTAGTAAACAAATTTAATTAATAATATTATTTTTTGATTAAGTGATTAAAGTTTATATATGATAATTATAGATCCATCTGAGATATCTACTGCTTCGATCTTGTTGGCGGAAGTGAACTTTCAAATTGCGAATAAGTAGAAATAAGAAACTATTTGCTCAAGATTAAATCTCTTTATGAATAAGTTTCTGTTTTATAATTATAAAAAGCACAATTAAGGTTGATTTTATGAACTATTTTTTTAAGTTAAAGTTGTATATAGGTATTTTTCTAATATTTATTCAATGAATCAATCTAAAGCAACTAGTAAATCTTAAATTATAAAAGACATTTGCATCAATACGGTTGTTAAAGTTTTGCATCTTCTATTTATTAAAAAGTTTATTTAAAATATATTTTTTGAAATATTTGTTTAAAAATGTTAAAAAATTTACTTAATAAATCTATAGCAGCAATTGATTTTCATAAAATCGATTTTGTTTATATTTGAATAGATTAGCGACATTTTTAGGTTAATTGTTATAACATATATTTAGGTTTTTTAGAAATTTTTTTGTAGATATTTCTTCAATTTTGTTAAATGTGATCCTCTTATCTTTGATGTACATTTGACAATATTTCGATCAATTTATCGAGCTTTTTATTAGTTTCTGTTTGCTAAACTAAAAGAGTATCAATAATATCAAGTTTATCAAGTTTATCAAGTTGATCAAGTTTATCAAGTTTATCAAGCTTTTTATCTATTGTTTCGATCATTTTTTGCTAATTTTAGAGCATGTTTTGAATATCTGCTAAACTTTTTTAGTTTTTACTACCTTTTTTCTATTAAAAAAATATTTAAAGTTTTTATTTTTTGCCTAACATCTTTTTTTTGAAAGTTTTTTAATTATTTTTAATTCTAAAAAATTATAAAATTGACCTTACTATGCTACCTAAAAAAAAACTTTTTTTTCGTACCCCCCCCCCCTTAAGCAATTATAATCTTATTCAATTTAATATTTTTTCTTATTTCAATATAAATGAGTTAATATTTAGCAAGGTGAGATTAGGATATTTGGAATTAATAAAGATTTTTGAGTAAAAGTTAGCTAATTAAATTTTTTTTACGTTTTTAAAGTTAGAAAATGTTAGCTTACTGAAAAAAACATTACTTAACTTTTATAACAAAAAGAAACGAAAAAATTTATTTTAGTTAATAAAATCTTATAAATGAAAGGATAAAGCTTAAAAAAAACATTTTATTAAAAGGCAATATCGAAAGAAGTAAGAAGGCGAAAATCAATCAAATAATATTTGTTTTATCTTAAAATATTTATAGTAAGATTAAAAATAAGCTTTAAATAGTTTTTAAGATATTATGCTGCCAAAAAAATTTTTTTAAACCATAAAAAAACAATATTTTTGAGTAATTGTTTTTCAAATATATTCTTTTTATTCAAATTAACTAAAATGATAGGCAGATATTAAAATAAATTTGTAAAATACACACTTTAAAATGATTTTGTAAAAATAATTTAATTAAAATATTGCAATTAATTATTTTATTTCTTTTTATCCGTATTTTTATTACATAAGATTTTCGACATTTATTATAAATTACTTATTATTATTTGTCACTTATTAGTTTTCTTTACTTAGCCTAAATTAATTCGTCATTAATCTTAAATTTGGTTACTTTGATTGCATATTCTAAATTTGCTTGATTTGTTATTTCTTAATTCAGTTTAATTGCTTTTTCTAAATTCAACTGATAAACCATTTCTTGAAATATTTTAATTATTATTTCTTGAAAATTTTTGATTACTATTTCATGAATTGCGCTGATTGTTAATGTTTGATTTCCTTAATAGACTGTTCCTATTTTCATTTTATTTGCTATTTTTTGATGAAATTTACTTGCTGATCCCTACCTAATTAATATTCTTTGCTTTTTCTAAATTCAACTTAATTGCTATTTCTAATTTCAACAGCTATTTATTCTTTGCTAGCTATTGGCAATTAAAAATCATATTTTCAAATTTTATAAAAGGCTACTTACTTTATTAAGATAGCAAATACTAATGAAAGGGATAGTGTAAATACTAACTCAGTGGAATAAAATAAAAGAATATTTTTAGTCGTTAAAGTAAAGAGAGTCTTTGAAATTCCAACGATAAAAGGTAAGAACTATGTGCTTCATAAAATATCCCTAGAAAGTTAACTTAGCTATAATATTATTATTGGTAATAATACAAAGATTATTTCAGCTACATAAATTGCAAGGTACGTACCAAACCACTTATTTTAAAAGTTTGATTCCATTAATTCTATCCATTAACTTAGAGAAGGCGAAGATCAAATATTAAAAAGAAGATTAAAAATGATCTTAAAGAACAGCTGGCATATTTAGTAATTTTATATTTTTAGATTAGCATTTAAATTTAAGATATGAAAGTAGTTTTTATTTACTTGGACTTTTCCTTAACAAATTCTTTGTAGAAAATACCAAAATTAAACTAATGAAGTAAGGAGATATTATTCTATTTTACAATATTATCTTGAATTTTTATGTTATTCATAAATTTAAAAGTAGCATAAGATTTAATATCAGATATGTAAATAATAAGAGAAATATCAGAACCATTATTAAGTCAGATGAAGTGAAAATTGGTAGATTAAAATATGGAAAAAATAAATTATTAAAAGACATTAATGGATTTAAAAACCTCACTAAGGATAAAAGACAAAATTTCTATTAATATTTATTTTTCTTTCTTCACTAATAAATAAATAAATAAATAAATAAATATCTCCCTTTTTATCTCTGCATCCCTCCATCAATTCCTGAAATATTTTTTTAAGCAATAAGATTGATTAAAATTATTATAAATATTCTATGAATAAATTCCAAAGGATAATTATACTTGGAAATATTTGCAAATAACATTTTGTAAAAAATAATGTAAATAATCTAAAGAATAATATAAAATATATAAAATTTTATTAGATGTTTGCCAAATTATGGTAATAATCTATCTAAAAAATTTATTAACTTTTAAAATTTTGAATTATTAATTTTAGTAAACATTTATTTAATAATTAAAATTCCAGCAAGCCAATTATTTTTCTAACTTTTTTAAATCGATCAGCTATTAGCTTAATTATTGTTATCAACTGTTGAATTGTTATTCTGATTATTTTGATTAGTATTATTACTATTGTTTGGTGGAACTTAATTGAATTACTATGCAAAATTTGTTTTTCTAATATGAGGAGGAAGCAACAACTGGTCTTGTTGTGCTTACTTTATGAATTCTTACTTCTCCATTGCTTCAACTTACTGGTCATAGAGATTCGCATTATCAACAACTTTTTATAATAACAATTTGATTTTTTCAACCATATCATTCCTCCAATCTCCTTTTTGAGTCCAAATTGTAGAAAGACTATTGTAATCAATAAGTCCTGTAACAATATTATATCTTGTCCCATTTTCAGGTTAATTTTTATTCCCTAATTCATGAACTAGCGTTTATTGCAAAGGTTGAGGTTTATACTTCTATGGAATATTCATTGTGTTATTTTGAATGGGATTTATAGTTTTTTTTATGTATTCCATAAAAATATGATAAAGAATAGAACAAACAATAAGCAATTTGGTTTTTGTTATCTAATCATCTTTAAGTTTAAGATCTTTTTACTAAAATTACCAAGGATGAGCAAGGGCTGCATTAATTATAACTTTGATTAATAAATAAACACCTGTAAGCATTAATTTTTATTCATTATTAACATTCCTAATATATCCATATGTCTAATTAAATTCTAATCTATCGATTTCAAACTATGAAATAAGTCCTGTTTTAATTATTATTTATTTATTTATTTATTAAATAATGGTAAATAATTAAAAGTTTTATGATAAAATTACCATCTGGAAGATAGGATTTTTCTTAGAAGAAAATAGCAGAATATTTGGAAATACTATCTGGAATTATATCAATATTTTCAATCAAACCTTCTATAATTAATTGAGTTATATTGCAAATATTATCTATCCTACTCTCTAATTAAGTAGATTTTAGCTTAGTTACATTATTTATAATATCCAAATCGTCTTTTGGTTTTTATCTTATTATCGAAAAACCCTTTTCGGCTGCTACTAAAACCCAAAGTAAACCTTCTTTTATAGAAGTTTGTAACATTTAAGATAAACCTTATTAAGCTGTTATTCTTCTTTCGTTTTCTCTTTCCCTGATATTTCCAAGAAACAAAAAAGCAAATCTGCTCATATTCCAAACCTTCTTTACCTTTTATATTGCTCCTTTTAATAGCTATGCTTTTCTTTATTTTTCCAATTCAGCTTTTTTGGCTTCATCTAATTCTTCTTCATCATCATCGTCTTCATCATCATCATCATTTTCATCTTCGTCATCATCATCTTCATCATCGCTTTCAATAACAGGCTTTTTTTATTTAACAGCCTTCTATGGCTACCTGCCAGCTAAATCATCTAGCTTTTTTTAAAGTTCTTCAAGATTTCCACCTTTTTACATTATAAGTTATTTTATCATTCGTTCAAGATTATCCTCCTTTCTTTACTACTTCAATAAATCTAAGACAGACTACTACTGTTTATTGGCATCATTTCTATTAAAAATTTAATCATAAAATTGTAAATTATTTTTAATTTATTTGTAAAATAAAACTTTCTTTAAAATAGAATTGTTTCATTAATTTAATTTAATTTTAAAGTTTCTTTTGAAGACCTAATTAAATGTTTATTTAAAAGCTAATCAAACAATATAAAAATGATGTTTGTTTTAATTACTTATCTTGATTTCTCAAAAGCTATGCATACATTAGAGCTTGCATCATTTATTACTGGTACATCATTTAAACCATCATGTTATTATTAGAATCTGGTTAGGGATTTTAAACTTATTAGACCTAAGGCTAATACTTAAGATCTATTAAATTTTAGTGAAGTTTCATAAATCTATCATATTCATCAAATTGTCTTTTTTGATAATCAAATTAATTAGGTGGAGGGGCAGTATTATTTTAGCCAAGTTTATTAATAAGTTATGCCATTAATTCATTTTATTTTTATATTACTGTTCCAATTTATTTTACAGGTTTTATATTGTCTTCGTAATCTTCTAATTCTCTTTTATAAAATGGGTATTCAAAGTTTCTTGGTATTTATTGATAAGAATTAAACTGTGGAATATATGGCTAAGGTATATATTAATTAGGCTAATACAATAGTTAGTTTATTTTATCTTATGTTTCTTACTGTTCTTAATAATTTGGTTATCCAGAGGAATATATTTATCTTTTTGGAGGTGATATAGGCTATTAGTTTTAAGCAGTATGAAAAGATTGCTATGATTCATTTTGCCTAAAGCCATTAGATTTTGGAGCATGCAAGTTATTTTATGCATTTTTGACATCATTCATTTAATCTATGTATTATTTTCTAAGTATCTCGCTATTTATTTTATTTAATCTGTCTATATTTCGCAAATTTAGTTCTTAAGCTCTTATATCATTTGATTAATTTATGATATTGCTATTATATTACTACTATCTTTGATTGAAATCAACTTATTTTTATTAATGATTCATAAAATTCTGCTTAGCCATAGGATTGCTGTCATACATTTTACTAAAATCAGTTTAAGGTGGATTAAAATTATTGTTTCTATTTCCCAAAATATTCTGTCCTGAATTTCTAAGAATAAAAGAGTTCCCTCTTGAATTATTTCTTTAATAATTATCATATGGTTATTGTGGCTGATAACTTTGAAAATTCATTATTATTTCCTAAAATTTTGCAATATCAGATTAAAAATTAGTAGTGTTTTCAATAAATTATGGAATTAGCTATAATGAATTAGTTAAAATGAGTGTTTTAAAGTAGTTTTCTCAAAAAAATATAAGTTTTAAGAGCTTTTAATAATTTATTATAAAAGCCAAAGCGTTTAATGCTATTTTTAATTACTAATTATTATACTATAAATAATAAGATATTAAACAGTTTGCTCTGAGTAAGGATTTAAATTATAAAAATAACATCCATAGAAATTTAATTTAATAATATATATTGAAAAATACAATGATATTTTTTTAAGAGCAAACTTAACTAAGCAAGAAAAATTAACTAAAATTTTGCTAATTTTACTGAATAATCAATCCTAAGGTATCTTAAATTCATTTATTAGTTTTTGAACCATTGCAAAAAATTATATAAATCTACATTTTTAAGGATATTTTTTAAAAATATTGTGAATTGAATATAAAATGATAATTATTCTAACAAAGTCATCAAAAATTCAATTCTGTAACAATTCTATTTAAATTGATAAATTATTTAATAAATTTTAAAAATAAATAAATAGTTTGAAACAATTAATTTTAAATATTTTACAAATAATTTTATCCAAATATTTTTACATTTATTTGTTGTTTTAAATTTTATGATCCATAAAAAAAAAATAGAGAAATAAAAAAGAAATATATTAGTGGTTATCTCTAAAGTTTTTAAAAAATTCTTTTTGATTCTTAAATAAAAAAAATTTTTATTTTTTTTAATGAAAAATGTTAATTTATTTTTTTTTAATTCAATCAAATTAATAATTTATTAAAATGAAACATTTTTATTAGTATTTATAGAAATACTAAAGTTTCTATTGGAATTTAAGGATTAGAAAGATTTTTGTTTAAGAATAGAATAATGAATGCTTACTGAATACTTGTTTCCAACAAATAATATTAATTATATTTTTAATTTATAGCCACAAAAGAAAATATGATTGAATTTGTGTTTATGAATATAATCATGTTTTTAATTGTAATACTCTAAAATTTAGATTTTATTAGATTAATATTTACCAGTAATAGCTTGAAAAGAAACAATTCCATTCAATTATTAACTTTCATAACATTTATACAACAAAAGTAGCTTAAAATATATTTGGAATTTTCAATTTCCTACTAAAATGATTAATTAAGAAAATGAAAATGGCACTAAAATCCAAATAAAGAGCAACGAAAATACGAAGAGTTTTGATTAAAGGATTGATGAAATAGAAAATAAGCTAAAATAGCAATAGGAGTTTTCAATTTTACTAATTTAAATATTAGATTAGCAAACTTAAGCTTTAAATTCAATTTAGCCAATTATAAAAATAAACAATTTCAATCCGAATCCAATCATTTAAGAGATTAAAGAAAAGTTTATCAAGGAAAATGTAGATTTAAATTCTAATTAATTTGAGAAATTATACGAAAAAGTGTATTGTACTTCAGCTGTGTTGGAGCCATTGTCTATATTAAATTAAATCGAAGATAAGGTAGATGCAAAATTAGAAATAGTTAAAGAAGTAAAAACTAAATTAACTAGCGCCACTACACGAATTGAATAATAAGCTGCAAAGATACTTTTACTAGAATAAAATACAAGTAAATTGAGTGCTGATTTGGATTAAAAGCCATCTAAATAAGAAATTAAGCACTTAAATGACTAAATAAAAATTAGGTATCTAAATTTACAAATTAAATTAAAGAAATTAACGAAGAATTTAATAATTTTAAAATAGCTTAACAAACTTTAGTAATAGCTTGAGTCTGCTAGCTGATAAAGACAGTGTTAAGTATTTGTTAGAAAAGATGCAAACCCTAGATTAAACAATGGAATAAATTGTAAATAAGAAATACTTTTCAGAGCAATCAGAAATTATGCTAAACAAGTCAAAGGAGGAAATATTAAAAATTATTTCAAATTAATACGAAACAAAAGCTTAGTCGTTAGAATACAGCTAAAAGGCTGAAAATTTGCACAAAAAATTTGTTGTCTAGTTTGAAAAATTTAGAGAGCAAAATACTTTAAAAATTGTTAATATGGAATAGCTTATCAGCGATACTAGGACTAAATTGAATCAAAAAGTTGATAAAAACGAATATGAAGTATGTCAAATTAAAAATAATATTATTTAATCTATTTTTTTTATAATTAGGAGTTTAAATAGTGGTCAGCTTAGTTTGTGCATTAAACTCATATAAAGCATATTTACGAGCATTTAATCCCTATCGTTAAAACCAGTAAAAAAGAAACTGAATAATGTGTTTAAAAACTAAAGATTTTTGAAGATTTTATGAATAAAATCGATGAATCTCTCTTATTTAAATGCGAAAAAATGGAGCTTAAAAAATTAGAGTAATAAATGGAAGAATCTTTTCTACAGAAATCAGTATTTGAAAATGTATTAATTTAAATAAATTAAGAACACCAATAAAATATGAAATAATTTGAAAAAAAATATGAAGAAAATAATAAAATAATATTCTCCTCATCTAAATCCTAGCTATTTCCACTAATCAAGGAGGAAATAAAGTAATTAATTTTATTTATTTTTTTAAAATCATTCTATTAAATATAAAAAATTTATAGCATTTCAGCTATGCACAATAAATATTTTCTGATTGAGATCATTTATTTTATTTATCAAATATTTTTATTTAAAATTTATTCTTTGTATTTTTCTAATAAATAAAATAAAAAAATAATTTTGAATAATCTTGAAAAAGTTAGCTAGAATATTTTATCTTTGAAAATAAATTTTTTGATTTATGATTCTGAATTTAGCATAAATTTATGAAATAAAAATAAATCTAATAAATATTATACATTTCTTGAATTTCAACTATGCACAATAAATATTTTCTGATTGAGATCATTTATTTTATTTATCAAATATTTTTATTTAAAATTTATTCCTTGTATTTTTCTAATAAATAAAATAAAATAAAAATTTTGAATAATCTTGAAAAAGTTAGCTAGAATATTTTATCTTTGAAAATAAATTTTATGATTTATGATTCTGAATTTTAGTATAAATTAATGAAATAATTTAAAATAAACAGCATAATTAATTTTTAAGAAAAAATGTAAAATGGATTATTTTGTAAATATCTTTATTTGAAAAAATAAAGCAAAAATAGATTGATTTTTAGTGGTTTTATAATTATAATGAAAGATTTATTGAAAATTTTAATATTTTAGAGAATAAATTTAAAGATATGATATCATACAAAACAAAGTTGCTGATTTAATTGATACAGTCAAACTAGAGTTGATGAAGAAAGCTGATTATTCCCATATCATTAGCTTATAGAATGAAAAAACTAGTAAAAAAAATACTGAGGATATGTATAAGGAAATGAAAAGGATTAATCAGAATCAGCTCACTTTATCACATAACTTTTTAAATTTTATGAGACAATTTGTTCCTTGTATCGAAAACTAGTCGTTATAAACTAGAAAAAAGGTAAAAGTTTATTGAAAAATTTTTAAATTAAGTACTAAATAAATATTAATGATGATATTGATTAATAGGAAATATTAAATGCTATAGAAAATGTATCTTGTTTATTTGAAAAAATGCACAACTAAAATATGATGCTGAATCCTGCCATGAATGCTACTTTTAGCAACTTTAATAACTTTAATGTACTTAAAATTATTTTTAATGATATAAGAAAACAACTTCAAAAAATAAATAGAATTCAAATAGCAGAAGCATGAGTCCGTATGAAAAGACTACATTGGCAAAAGAAATTATAAAAAATAATATAAATTTTTTAACTGAAGAAGAGAATTACAGTATAGAAAGAAAAGCTTCAAAATAATTTAACGCATTCAATTAATCGTAATTTCAAGCAGATGGATCTGTAATGAAGGAAAACTATTAAACATAAACAAGCAATTATGCAACAGTCAGCTCTCATACTGGAAGACCTAAAACTACAGCTTCAGTTCCTTATAATTCAAGACCTGCAACTCCATCTGGAATAGGAAATATATATAAAAGAAGCTCTTCTAAGGGAAGACCACTCAAACCTCTTATATAGATTTAATAACAAAATTAAATTACTTGCTTAAATACGTTAAGCAGCGATTACATAGCTCAAAAAGAAATTAAGCAAGAAATTATAGAAGAGCAAACTTAGCAGCTATAGTTCTATATAAAAAACTATAGAACCAAAAGAGATAAATCATATACAAACGAAAGCTAAAAAAGGAGCTAAAGTAATGCAGCTGAATTCTAAAATACAAAAAAAAATTCTCATAGCTAAGAGTTCAAAGAATAATATCCATAAAGGCAAAGTAAAAAATCTCCAAATAAAGCAGATTTGTAGAATTCCTTGACTTAAATGCCTAAAAAATAGAATTCAACATCTTAATAAAATTTTTCTGAAAATGAAATAAATTTTCTAAACGATGAAGACTTTAAAGTGAAGAAGTAAAATTGTATTGAGATATTTTAGAATGATTCTTAGAGATAAATAAAAACAAGCTTTTGATTTATTTATTGCATCTTGCAAAAATTTGATTGAAAAATGAATCAACAAATTTTATTTATTTATTTTTTTTGAAGTGTAAGAAATGTAAGTAATTTAAATAGATTGTAAAATTTTACATATTGTAACAAAATTATTTGTATGGTAATAAATCAAAGTAAATTAAAGCAATATTTTTATCTTCTTTAAATTTATTACTAAAACTTTCTTTTATTTAATTAAGAAAAGCAAAAATCTTATTTATTATTATTATCTTTATTTTTTTTTAGGTATTTTCATAATAAAAAATATCTTTTTAGTAAATGAAAAATTTATTTTTTGCTCTATTACAAATTAATTTTTTTATTTGAAAAATGAATGAGAAAGATTATTTTTTAATATTTTTCTCATTCAAAAAGCAAAGAAAGAAAGATTTAAAACAAAAAAAAATTAATTAATTTTCCAGTAATTATAATAATGATACGATTAAGGCTGTTTGAATTATCGTCGCTTTTATCAGCTAACAAAATAAAAAATTTAAATTATTTTTAATAAATTTGAAAATATTTACAAATTTGAGAGATGTCTTCTATCAGATTTTTAAAATATCACTCAGTAAGAATAAGCTGAGAAGCTAATTAATAAGCGAAAAGATTTATTTGGATTCTTTAACGCTTAATTATTATGTTCGAGTTATTTTAAGATATAAAAATAGTTAATTCAATCAAATTCAAGCTTTTTTAAAAAAATTTGTTTGTTTTTCTAGTTTTTAAAAATTTGTAAGAAAATTTCAATGTAAGAAAAATATCTTGAAGAAAAAAAAAAAGATTTATACTGTCTATATATAATATATGTAAGCTGAGATGAATGAATTTAGTTGTATTTAGTAAACTTAAGAAAATTCTCTTAAAATATAGAACGATTAAAATAAGAGTAAATAAAATCACTTTTTATTTAAACAGCTTAAAAAATTACTATTTTTAAATTCGTTTTTTTCCTAAAATCTTGAAAAAACCTTTATAATTTTATATCGAAAATTTTTGTCATCGCTCAAAAATTTTTGAAAAGAAAATGAAAATTTAGAATTGTCAGTACAAAAAGCTTAGTTTGTGATAATAAATATATTAACGTTGATAAATATCTAAATGAATCTATTTTCTTTTCAATCGTATATTTTTCTCTCTAAGAATGAAGATTCGCAAGTGAGTGAAATGGTTTTCGCATTGTAAAGTATTTATGCCTTTAAATGGCGATTCAATTTAATTCAAAATAAATCTTGAATTTGCCTAAGAAAAAGAATTTATTAATATAAATAAAGCAAAAGAGGTTTTTTGTTTCACTTTTTAAAGAATAATGATTGCGTGATTCGTAAATTTGTTAGTTTCCTTGCTTATTTGATACACCAAAAATAATCAAAAAAGAAAAAATTGAAAAGGGTCATTAAAAAGTATCAAAAGAATAAATTATTTGCTAATAAACCAAGAAAGCAGTATTGTTTGATAAACATAACACTCACATAATCAATCAATCAATAAATCAATAAAGCAAGCAAATAAATAAACAAAAAAAACTAATAAATTAATGCGTATAATTCATATAAAAACAGAAGAGAAAGAAAAATTAAATAAAAAATCAAATAAAAAAGGCAATAAAAAATAATAGGAATTAAGAAAATAATAATTAAGATTGAAAAAAAACTCAAAGCTAATTAACAAAGCATAATCCCATAAATTTTAAGTAGAGAAATAGATAGTGTGAGAATGGATCCTTTAAGTGACCCTATGAATGACAGACACATAAAGAGTGTCAGACCTCCTCCTCACCGTCCTCTATCAAGAAGTTTAATATGGCCTAACAAGAACAGTAGTAATATATTAGAATTCATTAAAACTACTCCTTCAACTCTTATTTGTTTATTTCTTTTTTATTGTTTGTTAGCTGCATTTCAAAAATAAAAAAGCAGAGAATAATTCCAGCATTATTTCTAAATCGATAGAATTTAATGCTGATGGCACGAAATTTGATATCCAAAATATGGTCTAATATAAATCTATTTATTTTAAGTTAAGTTAATGGAGCTGTCAAGGATTAATTATTTTAAAAAGGTTTTTGACTAAGCAGGATAGAAAGATAGTTTGTTTGTTTAATTGTTTAGGTTTGAAACTAAACTATTTTTTAAAAGTCTTTGTCCAGATAAAGAGGGATAAAATACAAGCAGATTAAAAATTTATTTGAAATGCAGTTGATGCTAAACAAACCATAATAAAGGAAATTATGAGTTGCAAGAGCAAATCATTTAGCTTTATGCACATTTTTATAGATTAGACCTAATTTTTTTATTCTTTTTATTAGATAAGCCAGATTGGAAAATAATTAAAGATCATCTTTCAAAGGAAGGAAGAATAGAGAAGGAAGATCTAGTCAGATTAGTAGCAGACTGCAATAAAATCATGAGTACTTTTTTTTCATTAGCCACTTAGATAATTCTCTTAACAATTTATTCATAAAATTTTTAGGAAACGAAAATAATCTACTCAATTTATAAGACCCTTTAACTGTAGTAGGTGATATTCATGGGTAATCTTTTAAATCCTCTTCTTCAAAAAGCAAAATATTTATCTCTCCTCTAAAACCAAACAATAAAGCAGTAGTTATAAACACGAGCAGCTCATTTAGCTTGCCCTTTGACATAAATTAACAAATTTATTCAAATTTAAAATAATTCAATTTAAAGTTTTATGCAAGAATTTAAAGCTGTAAACAATTAAGTTTTAATCAGAAAAGCAAGTAAAAGTAGTAAAAGACTATGAAATGTAGTTCAAAAACATCTTAAATATTGTTAAAAACATTAGCTTTATGAAGGATCTTTAGAGAAAGAGATTTAAAAAGAGAGATTTTTTTAAAAAATTTATTTATTGTAATAAAATTTAGATAGTTTTACGATTTGCTAAAAATTTTAGAAGTCGGTGGCAATCCTGATAATACTAAATACTTGTTTTTAGGTGATTTTGTTGATAGAGGATCATTTTCTATTGAAGTTCTTATACTTCTTTATGCAATTAAGGTAATAAACAAACAAATGATTATTTATTTGCAAACTGAACAATCAATCACATAACTTGATAAGCTAACAAAAAACAACAATAAAAAGATTTATATATTTATTTATGTACTAGGCATGAATTTTTGAATAAGAAAATTTAGTTTAAATATTCACGTTTGTTCTTTAAATAAAATCTTCAAATTGAAACAAAATTTCAATATTGAAAATGAAAAAAAGATTTCGATTTAGCTTAGTATTTGATATTAAACTATTATTTAAATTATTTAATTAATAAATAAATTAGATTAATTATCCTGAAACTGTTTATTTTTTGAGAGGAAATCACGAATGCAGATAAATGACTTCATTTTTTAATTTTAGAGACGAATGTAAAAAACAAAAACAACTTGCTAAAATTCTTAAATTTTAATTATTATTTAATTATTTTTAAAAGGTAAGAACAAATTTGATTAGGAAATATATGATATATTCATGGATTCTTTCGATCTAATGCCTTTATCTTGTATTGTAAATGGAAAGTTCTTAGCACTTCACGGTGGTATCTCTCCTGATTTAAAAACAGTAAGAATAAAATTTGTTCACATTAAAAATTTTCTTTATATTTTCTCTCAAATTTTTTGCACCATAAATTAACATTAAATCTACCTAAATAGCTAGAAAATAAAAAGCAAAAATAAATTTAAACAGCACATATACACATAAAGCTATTCCAAACAAAAATAAAATAGGAATAATTAATACCTGAAAAGAAATAAAAAAATTTATATCTTAATATTAGCCAAAATATAAAGAAAAAAAGCAAGAAAGATAGCAAATATGCCATATTAAAATAAATATATTATATAAAATGATTAGATTGAAGATATCAAAAAGCTTGATAGATTTAAAGAACCTCCAAGATAAGGTCTTTTCTGCGATATGTTGTGGAGTGATCCAGTTGATAACGAAGATGGTATTTGTGAACATGTATACAGATAGAATGATGTCCGTGGTTGCAGTTATTTCTACGGTAATGACGCAGTAAGACGCTTTTTAGAAAGCAACAACTTGATTTCAATTATTCGTGCACATGAAGCCTAACTAGATGGATATAAAATGCATCGTTGGAATGGAGGAAGTGATTTCCCAGTTGTTATAACTATATTTAGTGCTCCTAATTACTGTGATGTGTATAATAATAAAGGTGCCGTTATTAAATTTGAAAACAATACTTTAAATATCTAACAATTTAACTATACTCAACACCCTTATTTATTACCACATTTCATGGATATTTTCACATGGAGTATTCCTTTTGTTTCAGAAAAAATCTCTGAAATGCTATATGTAATACTTAGACAAGAAGAAGAAGACGAAAACTCAGATGGTGAGTTAGATCCCTCTGAAATTAAATAAATTTAAACTTTGTCAAATAAATAAAAAGAAACTAAAGAAAAAACTAAAAAAGAAGGAGCTGCTAGTAATTTTTATTTATTATTTTTTTATTGAAAAAAGCTTTAAATTAATATAAAAAAAGATGTACTAAGAAGCAAAATTAAGTTCGTTTCTAAGATGATGAAAATGTA
The DNA here is from genome assembly GCF_000189635.1 of Tetrahymena thermophila SB210. Lineage (NCBI taxonomy): Eukaryota > Ciliophora > Oligohymenophorea > Hymenostomatida > Tetrahymenidae > Tetrahymena > Tetrahymena thermophila. The sequence continues at coordinate 215,176 of NW_002476477.1, read as the reverse complement.
AAAAATATTAAGGTAACAAACAAATAAGCAAACAAAGAATAATTCAACTTTAATAAATTCTTTTAAAAATAAAAATTAGATAAGAGTCAGAAACTATAGTAAAGCTTAAAGGTCAGTGCCCTGATAATAAGATTCCTAGAGGACTTCTTTTGGATACAAATGCCATGAATGATGGTAATTATATAAAAATTAATTAAATAATGCAAATTGAAATATAAATTAATAAAATATAATAATAGCAATTAGCTCGTTTAATAATGCCAAAAAAGCTGATCTTGTTAATGAGAAAAGACCCGAATATTCAACTAAAGAAAATTCATCAATAAATAAATAATCTCAATAGCAGCAAATCCCACCATAATAGCAACATTTATTACATCAATGAGTAAGCAGATGACTTAGAAGAAATTTAAACAAAATATATATTTAAAAGATCATTCCGTTAGTGCATGAAGCTAGAAATTATAAGCAAATTTTAGTAAAATCCATCAATAAATAAAGTATATTATAAAATTCATATTGGTATTAAATAATCATGGATAATTAATTGCTCAATATATAATCAATCAATCAATTTAATTCAATTTCATTTTACTTATATCCTTCCTTTTCATAAAAATCCAACCACCAACTAACCAACAATCCACTATTCTTTCAGATCTTTCAGATATAGATAGATAGATAAATAAATATATAAATAAGTTAATTAGCTAAACTAATTGTAAACACAAACATTCTTATTTAAGTAATTAAATGACCAGATAGATAGATATTAACTTAACCTTTTATATATGAAACATTTGTTATAAGTTTCATAATATCTATTTAGTCATCTATCAGATTCGGATGAGTATGCAAAAAGGCTGATTTGTTTTATTTCTTCTTCTTATTATTATTATACATATATACATATATATATACATACAAATACATATAAACATAGTTGCAAACACTTAATTCAATAATTTTTCCCTTTTTTTAACTTTTCAATTTGTTTGTTACCAAAAATTTTAAATATTTTAAAATAAATACTCCGATTCAAAAGAATTAATTAATTGTATTTTTAATTATTGGATAATAAAAACAATATATAATTAAAAAAATACTCTAAATTAACATATTTTTTAATGAAATAATCTTAAATCTTAATAATCTAGGTAAATTAATTTAAATATTAATTTGATTGTGATTTTATATTAATAAAAAAGATACCAAAAATTTTTAACAAAGCAAGAATAATTATTATTTTGTTTATTCTTTCATTTAGCTGTTTAAAATAAATATTTAAATGAAAGCTAGGCTTCTTAGAATTATTCATGAATGATATTAATACATTATTATTTCTTTTATTTAATAGAAAAAATCAAACTAATAATAATTTAAAATTAATTTTAGAGTTATTTTTCTTTTTTATAATTAAAAAAATAAATTTTCTTAAATAAAAAAAGGTTTCTTAAAAGGTTGCTAATCAAAAAATTTATATATATAATATGCTCACAAAGAACTAAAAATTATAAAGCAAGAAAACTATTTAAGCAACTACTTTTAAATTAATATTCAAACTAAAATCGCAAATAATTAATATTTATGAGTAATTTAACTATTTAGGAAAATAAGTAATTAAATTTTTAAATTAATTTTATAACTAGAAGATTTTAGTAAGATAATGATTATGATTTATTAATAATTTAATTTCTATTTATTTTAATTATTTCATGTAACTTTAGTTATGATTGTCAGTAATACTAATTTTGAGAGAATATAGATAGATGAATAGATAAATTTTGTCTCTAATTTTTACAACAAATAATTAATATTTATGGGCAATATAACTAACTATACAGGAAAACAAGCAATTATATTTTTAAATTAATATGATAACTAAAAGATTGTTGAAAGATATTTATTATACTTCATATATAGTTTAATTTCTATTTATTTTAATTATTTCATGTACCTTTAGTTATGATCATCAGTAATACTAATTTTGAGAGAATATAGATGCATAAATAAAATTTGTCTCTATTTTTTATAATCTATATCAATGAATTTATTTAAGACATCTTTATTGAAAATATTAAAGGTTGGCAGAATTTAAATGTAGCTATCTTTATTATAGAGTTAAGAGCTAGATATATGGTTTAGCAAAAATCATGCTTGTAATATTTAAATGTAAGCAAAAGTAAAACTTCAAGCGAAATTATCAAAAACATTTTTTGTTATGAGCTAGAAAATAATAAATTAAATAAATTATTTTATGAGATTTCATCAAAGTTTTGCTTAAAAAATAATATTGGAAATAGATACAGAATAAAGACAGCAAAATCAGTAAAATTAGCAAGAAACCACAACTGAGAATAACGATTGCTTTAATTATCAATAAAAATAGAAGAAATATATTAAGAAATCAAAAAAATTGATAAAATTAATTTGAGGACTATGTCATTTTGCTATTTATTTATTTTTGGAGTATAATTTATTGTTTATTCTAAATTTTAGCTTACTTGATATTGCTTTTTTTCTACTTCAACTTGATAGAATTTCAGATTGGAGTTTTAAATTTTTAATTGTTCTCCTAATTTTTAAATGCAAAGATCTAATTTTGGTTAACTGTAAGTAATGTTTGGAATTATTTTTATTTTTTCTTATTTTAAATCAAACAGAAAACTCTAATAATTAAAACAAAACTCAATTTTCTAGATGTCAGCTATTGTTTTTATGTGACAGCTTTACAAATTTACAGTATAGTTGATTCCTTTATCTTAAAGAAGCTCAAAAATTTTTTCTATCTAAGAAATGTTATCAAAAGATATTTCAGCTAACAACAGCTAAAACGAAAGTAGTTAAAACTTATTAAGTTTCATCACTTCAGTCAACATCTCAAAAAAATCTTCAAACTTGAATTTATTTTTGTAAAACTTAAATCTCAAGATGCCATTTTTCTTAAATTGGACTTACTTAACGATCAATTAAAATTATTCCTTTGTTATTAAGTTATAATTTAAAAAGTTAAATTTTTAATTACAAGTTAGTTTAAAATTTAAGCAACTTAATTCACTTTTTTATGATTAAATTAAATTATCTAACTAATCTTTTTCAAATCCTTCTAATTACTTTGCTTAAGATTCTTCAATTTTGAAATATATAGTTGTGTTAAAATCTTTAATTACATATTTTTCATTTTAATTGTAAATACAAACTTTCTAAAATAACTTATCATTGTATTCAATTTCAAGATTCTCTCTATGATCTACAAAAGAAATTTTATACAAAAGCAGGTTTTATTCAAATTCAAAAGTTTTTTAAAGCATATTTTATGTTTTTTATGAAGTGGAGCAATAGCCTTAAATAATTTCTTCTTTTTTTTATTTATTTGCATTTTCACTTTCTTTTGATTATGTTTGCTATTCGTCTCTTTCTGGTTATTTTTTCAATTTGTCGCTTTCTGATTATGATTGCAATTTGTAGCTTTCTTATTATGATTGCAATTTGTCGCTTTCTGATTATGTTTGTATTTCGAAGATAAGGTCTATTAATTTTTAGTTTAATTTATGAGTTGTTAAGTGATTATTTTTTAAAATTATTGAATTTTTTGCATTACAAATTTCACTGTATTTTTAGTTTGTATATTTTTAATTTTCATTGATTTTATAAAGAGTCAAAAATAATATCGAATTTGAAATATCTTTATTTATAATAGTGTCTATCTCTTAAAATTTCAAATCAGAAATTGATTAAAGATTTAAAATGAACTTAAGCTGGCATTCTGAAGATAGAAATTAAAAGTAAGAAGAAGAAAAATATTATTCATTATCTGCCTTTATTTAAATATATAGCTAAGTGTTAGAATTTTCACAAGATGAATTTAATTTATCAAACTCATTTAAGAAACAATTTACTAATTTTTGGTCAATTGATATTATAATCTTAGTTAAAAATTACTGTTGATAAACTTGATTTTATATATTCTCGAGAATACTTTGAATTCCTTGTTTATCTTGGAATTCTAATTAAATTTAAAATATACTATTGGATTTTTATGAAGAAATATTCTAGATTTTAAATATCATTTATTTATTTTTTTATTTATTTTCAAACCAAATTTCAGATTAATTAAAGCAAATGTGAATTGCTTGACACTTATTTAGGTTGATAACTTAAAACATTAATTCTCTATCATATTCCATCACCGCCTTCTCTTTTTAAGACAAACAATCAATTATATTGCTTAAAAATTAAGCCTTTTAATAGAATTTACGGTTTGTTAAAGCTAAATATAAAATATTCTACTGTTTCAATTTGAAAAAGCTACAAAATTTTGGAAACAAATCCAAATACTTTCTTTTACTATAATCTTAGTCATCGTTAAATTATAAATCTACTAATGTATCGTTTGTCATATCAAAAGAACAGTTAGGGGTAGTTTCTAAAATATATTCTATTATTTAAATGCTAAACTTATTGATAAATTTGAGCTCATAAATATTAGTTTGTTCATTATAGAGAATATCTCTTTAATTATTCATTATTTTCTCAAATCTTCCCTCCAAGTTAGATATTAAGTGATATTAATTTTAGGGAATTTGAGTATTTTTATTATTTTATTTTTTAACAATATAATTAAAATATTTTATTAGCATATCTGCGAATTCCTCAAATTCAGGCTCTAAAATTTACTTAAATTTTTCTGTATCTCCATTAATTCTTAGCATATTATATCCTTTGTCTTTTATATCAATCATATTAAAGAATGTTAATAATAGTTGTATAGTCTCACAATCAATAATTCTTTAAATTGTCCAATCATCATATTTTTGCATTTTAAGGAAGTAATCATAGTTATAAATTTTAGTATAAGTACTTAAATATTGTTGGATTTCATTTTAGTCTTTCAAATTAATCGAACCTCCGAAATCAATAAAGTAAAAATTATAATCGTATCCTAAAATAATATTTTAGGGCTTTATATCTGAGTGAGCTATTTATTCCTAGAAATGCATTTCATTCAATTTAGACAGTAATTAAAAGAAAGCATATTCCAGCAAAATGACATAATCATCATATTTTTTGCTTATTTCATATTATTATTTTATGTTATACAAATTCTTCATCCCTGAAACCATATTTATCTCATATGTGAGAGGTTAAGTATCTTTTGATTCATTAAGTTTAGGATTTGGACATTTAGATTCATCTGTTGTGATTTCGCTATTGTTATAATTTAATTATTCTTTAGGTTTTGTTGAACCTTTATATTCAACTGTGATTTCGCTATTGTTATTATTTAATTACTCTAATATTTTTATTTCCTTATTAAACCTTATTTCAAAGGAGTCTTTTTTTTTTAGGTCTGAATAAAGAATCTTTTTGGTTATAAATATGTCACATTCTTTATAAATTCTAGTTTTTACTAAGACTTTGTCTTTATTTTCATAAACTTCTAGAACAGTCCTATTTTTTTCATTAACTTCTTTTAGAATAGTCCTTTATTTTTCATAATTTTATGTTTATACTAATTCTCTACTAATTTGTTAATTATTTTATCTTTTCTACTTATTATTCTAAATTCCAAATATCTCCCAAAATTATCTGTTTAATTCACAAGATTTATAAAATATTTTAACTCTCTGTTACATTTCCTTGTTAGGTTTTATTATCTAACTTTAGAGATGCTAAATCTAATAGCTTATATAATTTTCAGACTTAAATTAGCCGATAGAATGGTTTATATTTCTTTAGCTAATCCATTTACTTTATGAATGACTCTCAATATCATCTATTACATGGTTGCGATCAATATTCTGTGCTTCATGTTACAAATCAATCTCTTACTAGGTATTATTACTAGATTTAATCCTATCAGATTAGTCATTATTTTTTTTTAATTGATTACTAAAAAATAATTATCCAAAACTATTACTTTAATATATTCTTTATTAATTGAACATTTCTATTGGTTTAGGAAAACTTCTTTCAGTTTTAACTTCATTTGTGTATTAGTTTTATACTAGACTTTATTATATTTTATACATATATCCTTCTTTAAGATTACTTTCTTATTTTTATTAAAAGCCTTGAACTTTTGTTCGATATTTATTAAATTATAAATTTTGATAATTAATTTCCTACTTATTAATTAAAAATATTTTTTCATCAAAACAAATTTAATTCATTATAAATTTAAAAATTTTTTACATTGTATCTTTTTTTCAGTAGAGATATAATCTTTATCTCTTTTAGTTACCATTGTTTATGCAGATAGATAGCAGTAAATCCAAAAATTTTATTGTATTCAAAATATAAATTATTAGAAAAAAAAGAATACTTTTAATACTCTTAACTATTCTTTTTTAAATACAAAAAAATTTATTTGTTTTTAAATTTATTCAAACTAATATTTAAATTTTTATTTGATGGATATTTAAAAATTATTTATTCAAAATTAATCAAGGGTTTTTATTAATGTTTTTTCCTTTATTCATTTATTGAATGATAGATATTTATTTATTTAACTCCTAAATTTGAATTTTATTACTTTATTTTTAAAGTAAACTATATGGTAAATTTATAGTCCAGTTTAGTAAGTAAAAGGTTACTACTTTACTTATATCTAATGTTTTTAGTGATATGGTAATAGGATAAAACATTAAATAATTTGTAAATTTTAGAGTTTCACCAATACCAATATTTGTATTAGTAAAATTAAATATTTTTTTCTCGATTGGGTCAGTTTTTTTGGTACAATTCAAATTATTTATTGATGTTTATCATCAAACTGATGATTACAATTTTTTATTTAAATTATACTTATAATTTTATTAATAAATTATTAACTAAACCCCATAATTAATTATTGAGGATTAGGTTTTTAAAAAACTATTTATTTATAATTGTTGCATAAAATTAACTTTTAAAATTAAAAATAAAATTTTGAACAAATAGACCTTAATAAGAATGCAATTTTTTTTTATGAATTTGATCTAAAATTTGAGACACATAATAAGAAAGAAAGAATAAATATATTTGAGTAAATAAACATGGAAAATAAATAAATTTATTTATTTATTAATTTATCTTAGAAAAATATCTATAATTATTTATTTATTAAGATATCAACGGGGTTATTATTAACCTTATGAAGGTAAGGTGTTAGGAGGTTTGATTTCGTATTTTGTTAAATCGTTTTTTAAGCAGCCACACTTGGTAGAAGCCTTTTTTTTATTAGCATCACATTCAATTTTGAGTGCTTCTTTTTATTTAACTATTGTTTGTATTTCCTTTTCAAGCTATATTTATAATAAAATTAATTAAAATTTAAAAACAAAAAAAATAAATATTATTTATTTACTGCTGGAATCTTTTGGGATTGTATTTTTTTAATGTTGTTGGTTATTTCATTTATATCTGTGCTTATTTTATTAATATTCTAAATATGCTCATTAGTTTCTTTTTCTCCTTTCGAAATTAAATCTTTGATTCTTTGTATTTCTTTATTTTCTTTATCAATATCATTTTTGTGCATTATTTCTAATTCCTAAATTTCTTTGTTGACAGAGTCAATTAAAGCATTTTGTATTATACCTGCTATTTTTCCTACTAACTTGTATTATTCACCTTAACCAAGCAATTTTGTATTGAAAAATTATAATTGTTCTGTGAATTTTTTTTCTATTTCCTTAACATCATTAGTGCTGAATTTCTAATTAGATTTAGGGTTTTACATTATTTTTTGATTAAATTCTTAGACAGTTTAATCCATCATTTCTCCAGAAACATCGCTATTAACTTGTATAAGTTTTCTTTCTTTCTCCTATATAACTTCAAGTAATTATCTATAATGTTTATCAAACTTCTCCTCTGCTTCAGGTGAATCATGGGCTCTTAAGTTGTAGAATCTATGTATGTTTTTTAGATTAATTTAGAATATAATTCTTTAAAATATAATTTATTTATTTATTACCTTTCAGTTGCATTTTCTCTAGCTATAAGTAAAGAACGCTAAAGTTCTTCGATAGATTTAAATTCAATGTCTTAAAATTATTCTCCTAGAATTTAGAAGTACAACTCAACACATTAATTATATTCATGAATAAATTCGTTGTCAAGTAAGACACTAAAAGCCTTTTGAATATCAAGTTTTTTCTTGTCTTTAATATCTTCCAAGAAGCTGTTTATGAATGACAAAAACATAGTAGCATTAAAAAAGACACCATTATATTCTTTGACATTAGTACTACTAAGGAGTGTCTTTCTTAAGAAATATAAATCTCTAACAAACTCTTCATTAAGCTGTTCTTGTTCCAAATTTTCAAGTTAGCTTATCATTTATTAATCATCAACAGGATAATTTACAGCTATCAATTTTCTTGATTTGAAGTATTTTAAAATTCTTTGTCTAGTCTTTTTTTATATTTAAGATCATATTAAAAAATAACTTAAATAAAAAAATTCTTTCATATAAAATTAATTACTTTTTTTTATTCCTTTGTTGCCTTTAAATAAGTGATTTCATCAAATAAAAAGTCATCAAAATATTTTAGTTAAGATGATTATTATTTTAATTAATTAAACGAAAAATCTCTAAGAGTAAGAATCATTGATGGGAAAAAGTTGATTGCAGTTGAAACTTCATGTTCATTTTCCATTTTAATAATATCTCTTATTTTGAGAAGAGGATTGAAGCAGAGCAGTGACTCTTCTTTCAATTATCCAACTGTATTATTAATAGAAGCACTTGAAATGAGCATAGTAATATAATATAGCTCGAGCTAGTCACGTCTTTCAAGGTCTAAACATGTATCTTTTATTTTAATTTTAAATTAATACAATTATATAAAATAAATAAATAAATACCTATGAAAAATATCCATGAACTGTTTAAAGTATTATAAAGGGGCTATGACCATATAATAACTCCTTCTTCTTGTCTAAGCTAAATTATTCAAAATTTGATTAAAATGGAAAAATAAATCAATAAATAAATCAACAAAGGTTTGTTTATACTTTTTGATAATTAGGATTATTTGAAGCTTCTATTATTTAGTTCATCAAAAATGTCTTTCCAGTTTTTTTCAATCCGGTAATAGAGACAAAAGTAACATGACCCGAGCAGTTTGAAATAACCTTTTTGGATATTGACAATTATTATATAATAAATATGATTTGAATGGATTTTTAATTTACTTCAATAGCTTCGTCTGATATTTCATATTCTAAGTATTAATTTGACTAGAAAAATTTAACAGGACGACCTTCGTCTAGTCTGAATTAAACTTCGGGACCTTTCTTCTCATAATGAGCAAGTCCTTTGTTGGGAGAGTAGATTTTTGCCTTTTCATCGAGAGTTGAAATTTTGATGAAATCTGCACGATTATTAATATTTGATTGAAGATTTAAATTCTATGTCTGCTATATTTAATCTTGCATTTGGTCCATTTACTATTATCCATTTGCATTGTCGAAAATGTTATAGTTAGAATTAATTTTGCTTGTTTTCAATTGTTAATTTTGCAACTAAATAAGTTTTCTCTCAAAACCTATTGCGTACGAATTCATAAGACCTTTTTTATGTGATTCTTACACGCTAATTTCGTCTTATGATTATTCCATTTCCATTAATTCTAAATCTTCGGGTCTTATTCCCTAATTAGCCTATTGATGGTTATAGTTATTTTCTTCACGATAGCTTCTATTCCCAGTAATATCATTCTATTTCATATCAAAAAATGAATTAATTTAGATTTTTTAAAGCTATTTTCAAGTTTTAGCTAATTTTAAAATAAAAACATATTTTATTATTGACATTCATAGAAAATCTTTATTAATCCTTAAAAAATGAATAATAATATCATGTTTTTGCTTAATTTAGATATAATTTGTTTCATTATTTGCAATATGTCTTAATCACTTTTCAAGAATTCTATTTAATATATAATCTAGCTAGCTAGTTAGCTTTTAGTCCTACTTTGCAGAGCCACATAATTTTGTAAATATATTTTATTTACCTGCTCGTATGAATTGTCATTAGAATCTAAAAATCTAGGTCTGCCATCAGGACCTGTTTTAAATTAACCTAATTCAGTCATAATAATAATTTAATTTATTGTTGTATAATTAGTTATTTTATTTCGTTTTAAATTCAAAATATTTCTTTATCCAGATATTGATTTATTTATTGATTAATTGATTGACTGAATCAGCTCTTTATTTCAAATAAATCACTATTGAAAATTTTTATTTAACAATTTATTATTTTTGAGTATCTTTACTAACTATTTATTATTTCATTCATTTTTTTAATCTTTTCATATCTAACAACAAAAATTTAACAAGTAAAAATGAATGAAAGAATTATCAAAATTTTGAAGTAGAAGAGATAGCTTCACATTCATACAAACATAAGTATATATAAAATATTACATTCAATCAATATATCCATTTAAATTTTTAACAATTAATTCCTTTTTAAATAAAATTTAACTCCTCATTAGCAATTTCTATAATATTTTACTAAAAATTATTTCTAATCTTATTTAAAATAGTTTTTATAAAATTAATCAAAATAATCATTAAAAAAAAGAAGTTCAAATAATTTATTGTTATAATTTTACTTGTATTTAAAAAATATAAAAGATAAAGATAAACGATAAAGTATTATTGATTGATTAACTGTTTAAAATAAAATTGTTAAAAAATAATTTATAAATTTTTCCTCATAACAATATTAACAAAAAAAGATATTAAAAGTGTAATTTAAGAAAAAAAAATAGATAAAAAAAGATGTAAATGTATTATTGATTGATTAAATGTGTAAAAATAAAATTATTTAAAAATAATTTATAAATTTTTCCTCATAAAAAGATTAACACAAAAAAGATATTGAAATGGTAATTTAAGATAAAAAAAGATGATAATGTTATTATTTATTGATTGATTAAATAATATGTAAAATAAAATTATTTTAAAAAAATTAATATATTTTGTTTCTCTTCATAATAAGATTAATACAAAAAAGATATTAAAAGGGTGTAATTTAAGAAATAAAACAGATAACAAAAAATGATAATGTATTATTTATTTATTGATTAAACAAGTAAAATATAATAAATTGTTTAAAAACAATTTATAAATTTTGTTTTACTGATAACAAAATTAATAAAGAAAAACATTAAAAGAGTAATTTAAAATGTAAAAAAGATAAAAATAAATGAGAATATATTATTTTTTTATTGATTAAACAATTAAAATAAAAGAAATTGCTTAAAAACAATTTATAAGTATTATTTTACTCATAGCAAAATTAATAAAGAAAAGCATTAAAAAATATAATTGATTAACTTTGTTAAATAAAATTATTAAAATCAATTTATAAATTTATGTTTTTATCAGAAATTTATTTTAAAAAAATATTAAATGAGTAATTTAGGAAATAAAAAAGATAAAAATAAACGATAATATAAATTTTTATTGATTGATGGATTTATTAATTGACTATTTAAAATAAAGTTATTTAAAAACAATTTATAAATTTTGTTCCTCCTCTTTACAAAATTAATATAAAAAAATATTAAAAGAGTATTTTGAATATTTTATATTTAAATATTTGTTTGTATTATTTAAAAATTATTTAGAATAATTTATTCAAGCAAAGTAGTTATGTGGTCTAGATATTTCTTCAAGTCTAATTATTAAGTCTTCAGGTAGTTTTAGCTTACTTTCTACTTTGTTGTGTAAAGCATTTCTTAAGAAAGCAGCTCCAAATTCTTTGAGAAGAGTCAATGTATCTGGTGATATGTTTTTATTTTTAAGAATTGTCCTAATAGCATTTTCAGTCCATTCCTTAATTTCATGTGGATAAGAAAGTAATACACTCATTAGACAATAAACTGCTATGATTTTTTAGTTCTTGTCTTCGCTTACTGCCATTTTTTACATTCTTTCTACAAATCCTCCTACTTACTCTACAGGTAGAGTTTTGATAACTAAGGAAAGTACCTTTTAAGCAATAGATTTGTTCTGCTTTTGCTCGTCGTTCATAAGTTCCAAAAGAGGGTCAATATAGTTAAAATCGCCAATTCTATACAAGTTGAAAAAGGCAATAAACTGTTGAATATTAATTTAAGATTAAATATTATCAAGAGGGATGAAAATAAATAATTACCTGATTGAATAGAAGAGCTCTCTAACGAATTCTCCAGTTAGTGTTTTTAAAGTTTTTGTAGCATAATTCTAGCAATTCTAATACTGTTTCTTTGTTATAAAGTGGAATCGATAGGAAGATCAAATTAGACCAAAATTCTTAAACAAGTTAGGCATCAGCAATATCTTCTTCCTAAATAAAAGAATAAAAAGACATTAAAATAATTTTTTTTAATGAGCTTTTAATATTATTACTTTGAATTCTATGAAGTAAGGGAAAAGGCTTTTCATTGAATTATAGATTTCTGTTTTGAAGAGATGATCTTCTTTGAAAATCGATGAAAAGACTTTTACAAGACGGTAATATTTCTTCTTCACCTCAGGATCTTCTGAGTTTAATTGGTTTAGAATGAAATCATAAATTTAATTTATTTGAGGATTAATCCTAATAGCTTGGAATGAGTCAATTTTTCTCAACCTTCCTTGTTCTACTAATTAGTCAATATCTTTAATTATGTTGTACTTTTTACAGAAGTTAAAGTCAATCGAAATCTAATGATAACTATATTTATTATGTATAAAAAATATTTAATTTTTTCTTTGAATTTTTAAATGTATTTTAAAATTACGACCAAACAGCGTTGTGAACTAGATTGTATATAGGAAGTTATTGAATAGACAAAGGATTAACAGTTTTTAATTCATTAATTAACCCTTCCAAGATTTCTTAATTTTTTATGTTGAATTTATTTAGTTAGAGGAGCTTTGTATAAAGATAACGTTAGTACTTAGGATCCTACTAATTACCTAGTTTAGGAGATTTATAGATGTCATCAAGAATTCTCTAAGATTCTCTAAAAGATATACTTTCAATCACTGTCTCTAAGTATTTCATGAAATAAGCAAATTATTCTAAGTTAAGTTAGTATGCTCTGTCGATAACTATCTCCATTAAATACTTATAAGTCTCTTCTTTCTCTTATTCAGTAGCGTCTTATTCTATTTAGAAAATACCTAGTAAACAACTGAAAGTGAGTACATTCATGATAGTAGATCCTTCAAGAGTTGAGTAGTCATTCTTATATTTCTCTAAATGAACCTTGGCAACTTCGAAAAATTGCATACCAAGTAAACCAAATATCTTTTTAAGAAGTTTCATATGGAAAAATGATGGCCCATCGCTAAAGAAATTCTTTTTCTTGAAATTCTAAAGTTAAATAATTAAATAATTATTAAAATATATTTTTAGCAAACAAAGAAATCAAATTTACCTTCACAAATTCTTATTAGAATATCAAATCTGCAGTGTTGAAAATATTTTTAGGCTTTAGAGATTATTCAGCCATAGTATGTGTCGTAATATCATTCAGAATATGCTCAAGGAAGGTATTCAAAAATTCTTTATCAGAAAATTTTTAGTAAAAAATAATATCCTTCTTATGTTCTAAATATCTATTTTAATATTAATTAAAATTAAATAAGTAATCAAATTTAATTAAATTTTTTTTGCATATAAAATTGTTATTAAAGACTTTATTTTTTTGAATAATAATTGAAATTATCAATTATTATATTTTTATTAAATCTATATTTCATTATTATTTTAAATTTCTAATTCTGTAATAAAGAGTTTATTTGGTTTCCATTTATTAATAATTTAATATTTATTTTAATTTTAAATTTCTAGTTCTAAAATTAAGTTTTTATTTGGTTTTGATATTGTAATAATTAAACATTTGTTTTAATTTTAGTTCTAAAATTAAATTTTTATTTAAATTTGATATTGTAATAATTAATGAAATTTTCTTATGAATTTTAAGATTGTAAAAATTAAATGTTTTTTTTCAATTCTAATATTTTAAAAATAAGTTTAAAAGCTAGGTATTAAACAAATTCGCGCAAATTAGAATGAGCCAAATCAACATTATTTTTTTTTGTTTGTTTGTTTTTTTTTAAAGTAAATTTCTAAAAATTTTTCTTTAAATTTATTTTAATATTTTTGTTTATTTGTTGATATAAATAAATTTTATATTATTTAACAAAATTTTTTATTTATATTCATAAAATTATTTTCAATATTAAATTAAGTGCTGGATGAAAAAGATATTTTTCAAAATTTTGTTAATATTTTACGTTGTAGATTTTTTGTAGAGGATAAAGTCTTGATGTCTATTTGTATAGAAATTATCTTCAATATCTTCCTTTTTAAACAAGAAATATGCACTTAATTCTTCAAGAGGCTTATTTTAATCTTTAACATAATCGTCTTCGATTGTAATTTTTTCTTCCCTTTTTTTGTACTGGTTTTTGAGTGTACGAATGCACTTAAAAAGCATTGCTCTGCCTATATTACGAGAATGAAGATTGTCATAATTAGTGAAATTAATTGCATTTTCTAATATTTTTTTAAATCTTTCGTCGTTGGCATCTGTAAAGTTTGCAGTTTTCATTGCGATTATGATCATAAAAATCTTTTCTTTGGAGAAGACAGTAGGGTCTTCTAGATTTAACAAGCATCTATCATAGAGCTACTTAATCAGTGCCTTTATTTAAAGCATCTTTTGCTCTCCTTATAATTAGTGAGTTCTTTCTTTATCTAATTTTTTATTAAAATTATTTTTATTTATCCACAAATAAAAAAAATCATAAAAATTACTGTCTTGCTATAGAATTTCCTAGAGAACCTAGCTTTTTTCCTTGTAAATTCCCAGCTTTTAAATTGGTTAATTGTAAGCGATATCCAACTTTTTGAGTTTAGTTACTAAGTGCATTAGTTAATTTAATGGAATATCAATTATCTTATCTTTTAAGTCTTTAGATAAAAAGATATTGTAAGATTCTACAATTGACATCAAAGTATCCACTACGAAAGCATAATCTTAATCGAATTTCTTTGCAACAAAATTCAAAACTATTAACGAAGAAATAGTTCTGTCCTAATATGTGCTAAGCATAGGAACTAGCTTTGGATCCTTTTCTTTGCATTCTTCAATTACTTTAGGGAAGAAATCATTGCTCTTTTTGCTCAATTTGGCCTGTAAGAATCTAAATAATTCAAAATTAATTAATTTTATTAAAATAAATCTTTATTACGAGCAGAATGTTTTCAAGCTTTGAATATAATAACTTTTATTTTTGAGCAGATCAGCCATCATCAAATAGCTATTGATAGATTTTTCACTAATCTATTTGATAAAAGTAAATGAGTATTAGATAAAATCAATATAAAAGATTACCTTTTAGTAAGGGTGGAGTATCAAAAATAGAAGTGGCTTAAGCAATTTGGAATGTTTGTCATTCAATTTAGTGTCAAAAGTATATAAAATAACTTTAGTGTTGAATTGTGTTGTAACTGAAGTAACTTCTACAAATCTTGGATATCCTTGATATGATCTATAAGGATTTGAATTTTAATTCTTTAATTCTTTGAGCTTATTTTTGATACCATTAATGTAACCAGTTTAGTCATCATTTCCTAAAATAAATAATATCAGAGATAGATAAACTTAAGCAACATTGCTGTCGTAAAATAGATTATTTTTTATCATGAAATTGATCATATTTTCACTAAAATCTATCATTTC
Organism: Tetrahymena thermophila SB210; assembly: GCF_000189635.1. NCBI lineage: Eukaryota > Ciliophora > Oligohymenophorea > Hymenostomatida > Tetrahymenidae > Tetrahymena > Tetrahymena thermophila. The sequence goes on along the minus strand of NW_002476477.1, from coordinate 199,454 downwards.
ACTATTTATATTATCATACTCAGGAAGACAGAATGTAGAACTAAATTTTTTGTATATTCCATCTTATTCATCAATTCCCCATTTTAGTCTTGTAGCTATTGAGCTATAAAGATGGAAAAGCAACATGATAGACCTTTTATTAAAATTTTTGTTAACTAAAAATGTTTTAATGAGATAATTAATTATATTTACCTCTATAATTCTGTTTTAAGACTTCTGGGAGCATCATCTGGAGCATGCATAGTTGCGTCGAGTATCTATGTGAAATTATTGTCAACATCAATAGGTTCTAAATTCTTGAAATGATTGTTATTGAAATGATTTAGAATAGGATTATATATTCTAAAGAATAACTCCTTTGAGTATTCAACCTCAACAGCAGTAGGTTCGTGCCATTTCATACTGAATTTCTTCTTACTGCTCTAGCCAATGTATCTATGGTACATTTCCTTAAAATTAAGATCATCTTCAATTTCATTTTCGCTCCAAATAAACATTTCTAAATAATTAACGATTTTATTAGTAAGAAAATTAGCATTTTATGACAAAAAAAATTATATCTGGAAAAATTTATTATTGAAAATTACCTGAAGGGTAAAAAGTAATAAGAGAATGGAATATTTTTTAAAGCAACTGGCAAGCCTTTTTAGAAAATTCGGTTTCTGTATGAACAAAGCAAAGGAAAATAATTGTTTCGATTTCTGTTTTGTATTTTAAGATCTCTTATCTGCCAAAGAATATGGTATCTTCAAGCAAGTTTAGATACCAGAATAGTGAATTAGAGTTTATACTCTCGATTTGATAAGAGAGAATATGGTCCTTGTTTGGCTATTGCTATAATAAATAGTAAAGAGGCTGCTTTTCTATTTCTGTCAAATCAGGATTTTCTCTCTTTATCAAGATGTGATCAAATAAGTAAGGAATCATGCTTTATAAAACTAATTAAGGATCACGTAAAGTGAATGAGTGTATTAAGTAGCTATAAAATTTAGATGCATGAAGCTGTTATCTATCTGTGATGCATTAGAATGCATGAGACCACAACTTTATTTAATTAATTTTTAAGATAAAAAAATATTAATTTATATAAAAAATGTTTTAATTTTTTAAAAACTCAATTTAAAAATTTCTTCAAAATTAAGAAATTTTATTAAAAATTTTAATTTGAAAAATAACATTTTAAGAATTATTTATTAAAAATATTCATTTCAAATTAGGTTTTGAAAAAGCAAAAAGGATTTAGCATAATTTGTGAAAATCGAATGAATTACTTGCTTAAATAGCTTTTTAGATGTTGAAAACGCTATTGATGTGAAGAAATTTAGAACAGATATCACAGCTGCTCTAAATCCTCTAGTATTTTTAGATCTGGGCATGTCAATATGCTCAAAGATGCTTAAGAACTTTTAGAATATGTTATAGGTAACATCATGGAGCTACTCATAAAATGTTATCATGTTTATTTCTTCATCCTTTGATTTATTTAATAATTTATTATATGATTTTGTTTAGATTATAATGTTTTTTATGTTTACTTTGTTTAAATCTTGATAGAAATCGCTATATGATTTTCCAGGGTTTTTTTCCATGTAGGCTTCTTGCAAATCATCTACGTTGTAAATAGGAACAACTTGGAAAATCTAATCGAATAACCTATTAAAATTTCATTAATGAATAAATTACCCAATAAATTAAATTAAATTTGTTTTATTACTTCCACATTTTTACTGATAACTAGAAATTGCTGGTGTTGAAAATATCAAGGACTTTCTTCATTAGAGTTGGGATTTGATAGAGACCTTACTTGTAGTTAGTTCTGTCTACCATAGGGATAATTATTGAAGTTAAAACACTGATTGCAGTTGAGTAATTCATATCAGGTTTTTCGAAAGCCTCATAAATATTGTCCAAGATGATTGGAATGAATTTGCTAGGATTAAAATAACACAAATCTTTGCAAATTTAAGGGAGAATGTTGCCACTCTGGTCGTTTATTCCCAATATGTTAATTAAATTAGCTTCAATAATAGATTCAAACTACTATTTGCAAGCATTATCGAAGGCAAATTACTTTTTTACACTATTTTAATTTTAAATAATTTGTTCAAATCTATTTTGCCTAAATTTACTTTTTAATTTTTTTACTTCAACTTTTCAATAACTGTTTGTAGCTTTTTTTGATATTTTTCTACTTCTTCTGCTTGCTCATTTTAAGCTTTTTCAGAGAACTCGTTTACAAACTTATCGAATTTTTCTTGCTCATCATCTGAATCTTCGTTTTCATCTTCATCATCTACTTCATCCTCTTCAACTCTAGCTTGAATATTTTGCATTTGAGGATTATCATTTCCTTCGTAATCCATAGCCTATGACTTAAACTAGTCCATACCCTTTTCCATTTACATGTTTCCACCTTCATCTTCATTTAACAACTCAGTATCTATATTTTGATCTTTCAATTCATCTTGCTCATCTCCAGGTAGTCCTTGCTAAGAAACTAGCTACTCGTCTTACTTTTAAGCAGCATTTAAAATCTTAATCTTTCTTTCTAATTTGGCCTTTTATTTCTCTAAGTTATTGATTTATTTTTGCTACTCGCCGTGAGTCCATATGAAAGTTGATACAAATTATTAGAATTGCTAAAAGAGGAATTTAATTGTCGGAGTATTATCGTAATTAGGATGTAAATATTGCTTTATCAGATTGAAAAGTCTATGAATATTTTTCCATATTTTTTCATGCTTTTCCTTTTCAGTCTCAGGTGCTATCAAAGCTATCAAAAGACTCATAATCAAAGTCTATGGATTGTATATAGAAAGATAGTACAATTTTTACTAAGGCTAATAGTAAGTAAAACCTAAAGGCATTCTTTGTATATAGTATCTAGAGATAAATGTGAAAATTTAATCATACTAATTCTCCCAATCTAGCTATGGATGAGCTCTTTTTATAAATTTATTGTTTTCATTAATAAAATATTGCTAAATTAATTCATTAATTCTTTATTTTTTTATTGTATTGGTCAAAGCTAATTATTATTGATTTAAAAAATAAAAAAATTTGATCTTTTCTTTTTTTGTTTGTTTGTTTTGTTATCTCCTTATGGAGATTTATTCACTCAATGATTGGAAAAATAAATTAAAAATTGTTTGCTTTTAGAAATAACGTACTTTGCTAAATTATAGAGGATGGTGAGCATAACTAATCTGTTTCTGATAGGCTAATCGTAACTTAATTAGAGAGTGAACTCTTAGAATATTTACTAATATAATTCTTTAGGAGTATTCCTAGATATTTTTAAAAAGTATCTCACTAAAAGCAACGAGAGTTATCCGCTATTTGATAATCGCTTTAATTTATTTATTTTTAAAAAATAAAATTGGTTAATAAAAGAAAGTTTTTGTTGTTTATTTTTAAATTAAAATCTAGCTTTATTCTTTGCATCTATCTTGTAAAACGCAACAAAAATATTTAAAATAACTGCTATGATTCTAAATAAGTGTTAATTTTTCATGCTAGGAAACATCAAATGCTTATAAACTAGCTATATGATTAAGATGAGGAATAGATGAAGCTTTAGTAGAATAATAAATATTTCTTCTAATACAACATGCTTTAAATTAATTTTCTATTTTACCAGCTTTTTGTACAAGTCGTAAACTTCTTAAATAGAACTATCATCAAATTTTTGGCGAATTTTCTTGATGACTTAGAGGAAGTTGATAGTTTCTGGAAGAACTGCTTCTTGGAGATTTGTGTTCTAAAGATCGTTTTTGAATATCATTTTAAGAACCAAGTTCCAGAAAGGCTACCAATTGAGTGTAGAATTACTATTGAAAGGATACGCAATAAGAGGTTCTAACTTCATATACTATTCTTCAATAGCCAAATAGAACATTGTTTCTTAAAAGCGCTGTTTTACTTAATTATTTATGCCATAAAGCAATTGCAGTTTAGAACGCTTTCTGCCTAAAGATGTAAATTCATTATTTAAATCTCTCTCATTAAAAATATTTTTGACTTATTCGTCAAACTTCTATGTTAATTCCTCTTTTTCAGAATCAAATAAATCCTTATTATTGCAAGGAAATTAGTTATTGAGATATTTCCTCAAAGAATGCCACTTATTTTAGTTGTTGCTTTAATCCTATTTGCTTACTAAATTTTCATTTTTTTTCTCTTAATCCTGATTTGTTTCTCCTTATTTACCCTTTTCTACTTCCATTTTATTTAAAAATTGATCTATTAATTTTTGCTTGCTTTGTTTGTTGTCTTTCTTCTATTTCTTTTTTAACAATTTTTTGTGTATTTTTAATGCCTGAAATATATTTAAGTAATTATTAAAGATTCTCTATATATTGATTGATTTATTGATATGATATGATATTTGCTAAAATGAGTTATTCTTATTGTTTGTTTTATTCAAAAAATATTTAACTTTATTAATATCTGCCAAATAAATTATTATTTATTTATTGATTCTACGTACTATCTATTAACTATTTAATATCTAATCCAATTCACTTTATTTAATCAATTTATCAGATTTAAAGATCAGATTGGTTGTTTGTTTATTTGTATAATTATTTTTTATCAAACAAATTAAAACCAGATATACCAAATTTATAATCTGTAATAATTAAGTGTTCTCTACTTTTTCATTTACTTAAGTCTATCTATCTAACTAACAACTTAATCTAAATAATTTAAAATTTTTTAGTATTAATTAAAAATTATTTTAAAAATTTTATATTGCCATTTAATTAATTAATTATCTTTCTTTCTTTCTATTCAAAGTTGAGAATAGAATGTAATTTTTATATTCTTCTAATCTTAAATTTTGTTCAGCATTTATTAATTTTAGAAATTATCGAATAGTTCTAGAATTTATATCAAATCAAATTAAAAATATCTTAAAACATAACATTTAAGTTGGATATAACATTCTCAAAACAAAGTAAATTATCTTATTTTATCTATACTTCGTAGTAAAAAATAAAAACAAAATTGAAAATATGGTTTGAGGTATTTATTTTATTATTTTAAACTAAAAAATTTAATAACCAGTGTCGTCATTTTATATGTGAAATAGTTATTTTATTCTTAAAAACGATTTTTTTAAATTCTTAATATTAAATCAAAATAAAATATTGAAATTTTTTAAAAATAAATAAAATACCATCTATATATTGTCATTAATTAATTGAGGTAGTTTTTTAGTAAAAAATAATATGTTTGAATAAGACCTATTACTTTTAGCTACCTCTTTGATTAATAAAAATATTAATTTATTTTTATTGAGATATTAGTATGTATAATAAGCAGTAAAGGCATATTTAAACGGATATTTTAATACAATAGTTTAAAAAGAAAAATTACTTGATTTATAATTTAAAATAAGTTTGTTTTAATTTATATTTGTACCTAAAGCCTTTCTGTTTAGTAATATTTTTGAAAGTTATTTTAATAATTTTAATTATATTATTTGAAATAATGTAATAGTTAAAATTAAATTTTGATTTTATCATATGTATAATAAAAATAAAGTTTATTTGAAGATATTATTGATACTTGCTGCTTACTTATCTTGAAATTTTAACTAAACATTTCAATTAATTTTATGAAACAAATTTTATATTAACTAAATATCGATGAAGTTACTTACATATTTTAGTCATTTTTTTAATATTTCTCTTCAATCATTTGATTCAATTATAATATTCAATTTTATATTATTATTTAAATTTCAAGATAATTAATTTTTTATTATAAAATTACTTCACATGGTTATCTAACTAACTAACTAACTAACTAACTAACTAACTAACTAACTAACTAACTAATCATATATATGATAGACAACAATTTATCAATTCAAAATTACAAAATTTCACCCAATAAAAAAAAACAAAAAATTAATTGTAAAACTAACTAAATTAATTTTGTTTATATTTAACAGAATGAAAATAAAAAATATTGACAAATTTATTATTTATTATAGCTGTATTAAAGTGAAACTAATTTGAATTTAAATATATCTCCTTATAAATACAATCAATATATCAAGGTTTTAAAATTAACAATAAATTAAGTTTATTATAATGAATAATGTGTTTGGGATATTAAGTGTTTTTATTACAGCAGTATTAATTTTAAGTAATCCTAAATATAAAAACTTATTTAATTATAATCAATAATACTAATCATATTTATATAAATCAAATTTTATTAAATATTTTATAATGTATGTATGTATGATTTTACTTAGATGTATCATTAAATTTGTATTCTTTTTAAAGTTTATTCAATAAAATAATATTTAGTAACTCATTTTTATTTTACTTAAATAAAATCTCATAGATAAAGATTGATTTTGGCAGGCAAATAGATAGATAGCATGCATCTAAAGTTTTAAACAAACATATTTAAAATTTTAAAAATTAATTAATTAATTGAGTTGATTTAAAAAAACTTACAAATTATTTTTCAAATTTAAACCAAAAAAAAAAAAAAATAATTAAATTATTATCGATTTATCTATTTTTGATAATTTATGAAATGAATTTAAAGCTCATATTTTTGTTTGCTATTTTTATATATTTACATAAATTTTGATAGATTTACATGCTTGTTTATCTACTTTTGTAATAAATTTTAAATTATTTCAACACGATTTTTCAAAATTATTTAAAATTGTATTAAGCTATTAACAATAATATTAATTTCTCTATTAAAAAGCAAGCAAAAAAGCAAGCAGGAAGGAAAGAAGGATTCAATAAATGAGTTAGTTAATGAAAAAGTGCAATATTTTTATTTTTTTCAGTGAATATATATGTATGCACTTTCGAATCTTATTAATAGTGTTTGCATATAGCAGCTTAAATTGAGTGGATGCATAAAAAAGCAAGCTAACAAGCAATATACATTCAATTATAAAAAAATTTGTAAAATATAACAAATAATAAAGAAAGTTTGATTAATATAAAATTTAATAGATATTTAGTAAAGCCAAGCAAAAAAGGAAAGAAGTAACAAAAAAACAAAGGAGGGGAGGATTAACTTTTTCAAAGAATATCTTAAGTAAAAAGTAAAAAACAAACAAATAATAAAATAGGAGTTGAAATAGAGAATGTTCCAAAGAAATTTTTAGTAGATTCCCTAACAGTAGATGATGGCTCCTGGCCAAGCTTATGCATAGATGCCACCTTAGCCACCAAATTAGCAACAATATATGATGATAAAATAATAATAGAATGGAGGAATTCCTTATGATATAAAAAATGGTTAATAGGTTAGAATACCTTATTAACAGTAATTGCCTCCTTAATAATAAATTTAGTAGATGGGCTCTCCTCAGCTTTAAAATTAGCAGTCTTTTTAATAAAACGGTTCTTATGTACAAAAGCAAATTCCATAATAATAGCCTCAGTTTATTTAATTAGCATAATCAAATACAACTCCTTAAGTTGTTTATCACTAATAAAATGTGCAAAACGGATATAATATTAATCAAAATGGAAGCTCTGTGTATTCTTAAACATCTTCAACCCAGAATACATTAGGAAATTCGAGAGTTATTTCACCTGAAAGAAGGATAGAAGAAATTGATGCCTCACTTCAATACGAAAATGAAAAATTAAACAGATAATATAGCCATTTAGAAAGCTTGTTAGAAGCGTTTTACAGTTTTGAAAAAACAAAAAATATAAATGACCTCAAATTATTTAACTAAAAGGTACTTAAATTATTCACATATTTAAACAACAAATATATCAAACATACAAACAAGCAAGATTAAATATAAAAATTAACTAACTAAATGAGTGATAGCATTTTGAAATAATCAGCAAATATAATTTATGAAAAAGATATTGCTGCTTTAAAATTAAAGCTGAAAATGCTTTCTTTTTTAATTAAAAATGAAAATTTTGATTTAAAATTGAAATATTTGAAGAAATTTTATAAATTATTTTATAATCAAATAGAATCAGCAAATATTCAGTGACCTGATTGACGAAATTTATGATTACAAAGCTAAGGTTGAAGATGAAAAAAGAAAGTAATAAATAAATAAATTAAACATATAAATTATATTAAATCGTTAAGAATACTAAAAAAGTTGACATAAAAATTAATTATTAAAATACAAATTTTTGTTAATTTCAAAATTAACAAATTAAGAAAATTTTTTTAATTATTAAATTATCTTGAATTTTTTTTTGTGATTAATAAATAATTTCACATCTACTTAATTTTATTTAAACAATAGGGGAGATGATTTGAGATAATAGAATTCTGAGTTAAAAATTAACACTTCTCAGTATTCAGATTAAGTTGCACCAATTAATGGTCCTCTCTTGTCACTTCAAAACTAAGAATTATAAAAGAGACTTGATTCTATGAAAGAAGAATAAAACAGATTAAAAAGCTAAATGAATGATTTGGAAGCAAGAAAGCACTAAATTGATTATTATGCAGAAACAAAAGAATAGTTAGAGCAGTAAATATAGAACTTAGAAGAAACAGAAAAACAATTACAATAAGAAGTAAAAATTCTAATCATTTTTTATTTAAATCAAAACCATTTTTTCTTGTATTAAATTTAGGTTGAATCAATTCAATAATCAAATCAAAAACTCACTGAAAATCTCAGCAAGAAAGATTTCTTCAAAGAATACGATTTTATGTGTAGAGAAGTAATGAATAAATAAATAAAAAATATTTTTAAAATAATTTTTTTAAAATAAATAGAAAAAAGGATTAAACGATCAAAACGAAAAAGTCAAGAAAGAAATAACATTAAAAGATGAAGAATTATATAAATTAAAAGGTAAATAAGAAGCTCCATTCCCACAATGTGGTATGGGATTGCCTCCAAATAGGTAGTGATTAAGAAATAAATAAACAAATAAATTTATAAAAATGCTTATTTTGCTAGAAATCAGTCATCTAAGCTACTAATACAAGGTATTTATTTAGCTAGCTAATTAAATAGCTAGACCTTAATTAATTAATTAGTTAATTAGTTAGTTAGTTAGTTGATTAGTAAGTAAGTAAATTATTTTGTTAATTAATTAGTAATCAACCAACAGTAAATTAATAGTAAATAGAGCTGATTTTTGAAAGATATTATATAAATAAATACATAAAAAAAACCTATATTTAACTTACTAATTAATTTGTGATAAAATGTATTTGAATACAATAATATTGATTGATTGACTTAACAACATAACAATAAATAAAAATAACTAACTAAAATCAAAAAGATGAAAAAACCAGTTTAGATTAAAACAAAATTATCATAATTGATTCATAAATAATTCATAGATCAATCAATCAGTCAATAAATCTATTTATAAATTTATATAATTTATATTAGTCATTTTATCTTATTATTATTATTTATTTACATTATCTAACTTTCTTATTCTTTATCATTAATAAAGCTACCTATTATGTAAAATATATAAAAATTACATTACATTACTTTCCAATATCTAATCAATTAACTATTTAATTACTGCATGTAACAAATTAGGTATTTAACTAAAGTAAATCATCGCTCTATCTAATTAAAGTTTATATATAAATGATGTTTTTATATGCATACATTTATTTTATTCGTAATTTATGGAATAATCAAAATAATTTCACTTATTTTCTATTAAATAAAATAGAATAAATAAGCATAATTTAAACAAATTAAATTTATTTATTGTACTAGTCATTTGTATTGATATTTTATATGTTTACAATTAAAAGTAATAAACATTTATTAAATAAATATTGTAAATCGTATTTCACAAATAGAAAAGCAAGGACAACAAAATTTGAGTAAAATGAATTTATAATTAACTATTATTTATTTAAAAATTCTATTAATGAATTAAAAATATAAAAAACTGAATTTAGTTTAATTAGTTTGTTTAATTAAAAATAGATAAAATTTAACTAAAAAATTATATTATTATTTTTATAAAAGAAATGAAAAGTATTCTCTTAAAATTTTACTTCAAATTTATGAATTTAATTTAGGCTCTAGTATATAAAATTTATAATTGTATTTATTAAAATGAAATGTATTATTTTTTATTTTCTAATTAAATTAATATTATAAGATAGGATTGCAATATATAAATAAAGAGGGTAAATTAGAATATGGTAAATTATAAATATCATTCATTTAGGCTTCATGACAAATATTTCAAAAATAATATAGTTAATAAATAAATATACATTTTATCAAATAGAACAAATTTATTTATTTATAATATTTTAAATTTCATTTATTTATTTTTACATTTTTTAATCAAGAAAATAGATTTATATTTTTTAATGCAATAAAAAAGTGGTCAATTAATAAATTGAATATTAAGAAGAAAACTTATCGCTACAAATCAAAACAACTTTTTAAATATAAATTTTTCTCCCCAAAAAGATATTTGACTATTGAATACCAGAAATTAATAAGTTGAATACTTTGATTGTTAACAAGATTAAAAATTTTTTTATATTGATTTATAGAAAAAAAGTTTTAAACTGTAATTCCTAATTAAAAGTTAATTTCTAAATAAAATGTTTATCAAATTATTTGAATATTTTGAAGACTTTCTTATTTATGGAATAATTAATTTTATAAAATTGTTTTTTATAAATCAGAAATAAATTTCTTCTCTTTTCTTTTAAATTTTGTTTGGATTTTAAAATCTGATTATTTAATTAGGCAGAAATTAATTTACATATTTTTTAGCTAGTTAGTGTAATTAGATAACTCTTTTTTAAATTAATGCTTTCAAACACAAGCTTACTAATTTGTAATTCAATTTATTAAAAAGATCAATTTTCTCTTAATTATTATCCATAATTTTTTTATAATCCAAAAAAATTCTATACTATTTAAATATTCAAAAATAAAAATACATTAATATATATATAATAATTTGTAAATGAATTTTTAATAAATGTTTATTAATTTTAATCTATTTGAATAGTAAATATTCTTGCAAAATGGTAAATGATCATACATTAATGATTTTTAACTAATTAATCTATATGACTTCTAGTATTAATCTTGATTTTTCTGTGTGATTTGTAATAAAAAATTTATTTATTTATTTGCAATTCAATCAAATAAATAATAGTCTAAATATTTCTTTCTTTTTTTACAAAATTGTTTAAATTATATAAAAAGAAATATCTTCTATTGCTCCAAAATTTCCAAATAAATTTTGCTTTTGAATGATTGACTTACTTAATTTAAAAATATCTTTTATAAATTCATTTATTTTTTTTGCAAAATTAATCTTTAATTCTACTTTTTAAATTGACTTATTTTATTATCTATATTATATTTTTAATAATATTTAAGTTTAAGAATGCGTATTTATTTTTCTATTTAGATATTATAATAAATTTAATGAAGTATCTTTATGACAACCTTTGTATTTATTTTGCGGTTTATCAATTTGAAAATGATAGTTTTTAATTAAAAAGCAGTACTATAAATGCAAAGATTAAGCTGATTTTCTAAAAATAGTACAAAAATGAAAACTTAAATAATATAAAAAAGTGGAGTTTTTGCTTAAATAAATTTTATGTGGTTAAGATTTGATATTTGTAATCAAAACGAGTAAATTTAATTCTTTTTTAAAATTAAGAATTAATAAAGTCAAGCAAGCAAGCAAACAAAATTTTATAATTAATTATTTTGATTTTTTGCTTTTCTAAGAGAAAAAAAGTTCACCAAAAAGTAAAAAGCTTTTCAACTTCTCAAATTAAATATTTTTTCTAAAGGAAATAGGTTTTAAATAATTCAAATTAACTTATAATTAATTCACTCAAAATGGGAAGATGTTTTTCCTCTCCGACATTTAAAAATAAGTAAAAAAGTTTGTTTTGAAAACTACTAATAAATTTATCCTCATTAAAATTAATTTTTAATATAACAAGGTATAACAACGATTGCTAGAATTACACTTAATACAATTTAAATTGGAGGTATATTTATTTTTTGCATCATTATTAACAATTATATAATTAACTATTTATTTGCTTAAATAAATAAATTATAGTTATAGTCGTATAAATGATAGAAATGTCAAGAAATTAGTAAAATCTATAAATGAAAGTCAATTAGTGACTAAATTTGATTTAAATTTAAGGTATTTTATTCAATAAACATTTAAAATATGTTTTAACTCAAACTTAATAAGTAAAGCTATAATTTAATAACTGTTGCTGGAGCAATTAAATTAGGAGAGACTCTTGGATAATAATTGAATTTATTAGCCTTCTCCCTTAATCTTGAGTATCTTTAATGAATAATTTATTTAATTTAAATTTTAATCTTTACTTTTAAAATAGAAAAAATTTAATCGGTGATGATGGAGCATTAAAAATCGGTGAAGGAATAGCTTAATGCCTCAATTTGACTTCTTTTGCTCTAAATATTGTGTATTATATTATTTATTTATTTCAGCTAATTAATTTACTTTCAAAATTTAAAAATAAAATAAACTTAATTAAAAAATATTGTCATAATTTAATTAAAATTAAAGAAAATAACAAAAATACTTAAAATTTATTCTAAAAATATGTAATTTATCAAAGTAAATTTTTTAAAGTATAAACAAACAAAGCAAAATTGGCTTTTACATTTCAAATTAATAAATTTATTTATATTTTTAATAATTAGATATAATCAAATTAGCAAATATGGCATTGCTAATATAGGATAGGCAATTGGTTTGTGCAAAAATTTACAATCCTTCGTCTTAAATTTAGAGTAATTATTTATTTATTTAGTTTAATTTTTATTTATTTATTTATGTTTTTCATGATTAAAAAAATATTGATTTTGTTTTTTGTGTTTAGTTACAACTAAATTGAAGATGATGGAGTTTCATATTTAACAAAAGGTATTTCTAAATGCAAAGTCCTAAAAAATTTTGTAATGACATTAAAGTAAATAACAAATAATTTTTATGTCAAGTTAATTATTTTATTTTTATTAAAGAAATACTAACATAAGTGATGAAGGAGCTTAAAAAATATCTAAAGTTATACAAGAACTGCCAACTTTGAGATCTTTTGAATTAAGTTTAAAGTAAAAAATAAATATTAATTAAACAGAGGTTTTTTAATATATATTAATAATCTTTTGTTGAAATATAATTTTAGATATAACATGATATTTAGCTTGAAAACCAATAGAAAGAAATGCTAAAAAATTTTAAGACTTGTAAATTATAAGCTTAGTGCTTGACTAAATTAATTAATTAATTAATTATTTATTTATACAAAATTTTAACAAATTATAAATAGAATAGGTTGTTTATATTTATATTTATTTTGATTGTAATTAATTTATTATTAATAAATAATTCTAAAACTAACTCTTTTTAAAGCCTGAATGGTTAAAGAATTAATTAAATTTATTTTAAAAGAAAGAAAGAATATATAAATTTAGTTTAAAGAATGGAAATAAATCAACTTAGTTATTAATTTTTTAGTACTAAAGTTATTTATTTCATTTATTAAACGAAGCTGTTGATGTAAATAAGTTGCTGCTGTTAAGCTATTTATTTGTTGCAGAACGAATAATTATCTTATTATCAAATGAAAAGCGAGGCTTTAAGAAAAAGGGATTTGCTTTATCGTACTCACTAATGTATGGTTTTAAATTCTCTTACACAACTTAATCTTGCAGAATATTTATAGATTTTAAGTAATTTATAGCAAATTCTTCACTTGATCTAATTAAAAAGTAAGTAAGTTAAAGAAATTTATTTACACCTAAGAAATTTATTTTATTTACTCTTTAATTTCTGGCTTATCTGCTTGGTTCAGCTTTTTAAAGTGAGCCTTTACACTCTGGAAGAAAGCTCTAGAATCGGCTCTTGTTTAATCTTTTGTAATTAATTTTCTGACAGAAAGTTCTGATAAAAATGGTTATGACAAAAAGTCTGCATACTCCATTACCTTTTTCATTTTTTTAAATTCTTTTTTAAAGTTTAAAGATAGATTTGTAAATCAGTTAGTTACCTTAGTTACTCCAAACTGGTTAGAAATAATATAAAGGCCATTTGAGTCTCTGTATGCAAATCCTATAGAGTCATATTCTTAATCTTACTTGTAAGTCTAAAGTAAATTGCACCAAATCATTTGTTTAAGAGATAAGCATTCATCACAATCATATTTTATAAAAAAAATATCTCCTGAATCAATTTTTTCCTTCACCTTTTAAATTATTTACGAAATAAAAGCTACAAACACATACTGCTAAGTATCATTTATTTATTTGTTTATTTTAGAAAATAATCATAAATGAAAGTAGAAATGCTTAAAACTTAGATTTAAATAGATTTTTTGAAAAGAATTAGATATTTATTTTTAATAATTACTAAGTAATCTGCTTTATATCCCCAAGAAAGACCGAAGTACTCATTGGTTTCTCTTGTAGTATCTTTATATAATTCATCATTTTCTTTTTAATCTTAGAATTGCTTTCTATTGAGATATGCTAAGTAGGAGTAATAACTTACGAATGAACCCCCAACAGCTGTTATAGAAAAAACAAAAGGCTTCAAATTCGAAACTATTTTTTTAAACATTTCTTGCCTATTTTTAATTTTGCCAATCAAATCAAATGTTAAGGAATGTCAAATCTATTTAGAATTATTGACAGCTTATTAAACCTATTTATATAAATTAGTTCTAATTTGAATATCTTTTTAATTTATTTTAATTATGTTTGCATAAACAATCCAAAATATATACGTTATAAATAAATATAAAACTAAGTAAGTAACTAACTAACTAAATTAATAAATACTTTTTTTTATAAAAAGACCACTTTTCATTATCATTTTTTAAAACAAATTTTAATCTAATTTTAAAATTATTCATTTATTAATTTATTTTAAATCATTATTTAGATAATTTCATTTTAAATGCAAACAAATAAATATTTTTTTAGTGGATTTGCTAAATAAATAAATTAATTTAAACTCTAAATAGAATTTAATTAGATAGAAATATTTTATTAACAAATCAAGTTATGTTAAAAAGAATGTGTATACATACATACTCCTAAAAAACAAAATAAAATAAATTTTTATGCTGAAAGATTAAATTTAATTCAATCTATACGAGAATTAATTACAGCCATAAATCAAAGTTTGTTTGGGAAATCTTTAGAAATTAAATAGTATTATAAAAATAATGTTAATATTTTGATATAAAGATAGCAAAATATAAAAACAATTAGTTAGGTTCTAAGGTAAGTAAATAAATACTTTTATTTTTAGCATTATAGTAAAAATAGTCAAAGCATTAATAAATATATATTAATATAGAGGAATAGATTTAAAATAATGATTTTGCATACTTCATCAAAACTTACTATAATATTACTTGTAATAGCTTATTTGGGAGTCTTTGTACTTGGAGATGACGCTAGTTAAACTGAATACTGTTGCACAACAAATGGAGTTGAATACTAGTGCTAAGCAGGAACAACATGTTGCAGCTGCAGCGAATGCTGTTCAAGTAGCGAATTCTGTATACCCTCTCTTGGGATCTGCGTTCAATATGTTTTAGCAGTGATAAGTCCAATCACACTTTTATTATTCATATTGACATGTTTTTGGAATTATAAAACTAAAGGATAATATCTTAGAGATTTGAGATCACTAAAAGAGTTGGAAGAATAAGGAAACTAAATATTAAAAAATGAAAATACTACCTAAAAGTCTAAATTAAATGAAAATATTGATGAAAGCACAATACAAAGAAAAATAAGAAATTCTAGTAAACTTAGTCAATTAGAAGAAAATCTTTTGGATAATAATCAATCCAATGTAATTCAAATATCTCAATGAAAAATAAATATAAATATATTTAATTATTTGCGATAAATATAAATAAATTAATATTTTTGTTGTTGCTTTTTCTATTTCATTTTTATTTAGATGTAAATTTTCCATTTAAAAACTATTTTCTTTACTTCAAAATTATAAAATTTATATCATCTAAATATTTATCATTCTCTCGCTCCTTATCTAGCTTTTCTATTTATTTTATCAAAAAACTTATTATCAAAGAGTTTATCCAATAAAATTCTAATCAGTCAATAAATTAATCAGGATAAACCTAATTAATTTATTATGGATTTCTAATATCTAATTTTTAATAAATCATCGCTCAAAAATATTAGCTTAAAAAATTAAAAAATAAAAAATGCTAAGTTTGTTATTTCTTTCGTCAATGGTTATGTGATGAAGCTTTATATTACCATTTTTTTTATCAATTTTTTGATAAAATATATACGCATATCTGAGCAATAACAATTTCAGAATACCCAAAAAAACAAACAAACATGATTTATTTATTTGATATTTATATTTTAAATTAAGCTTGATGAAAAAAGTTAATGAAAATGAAATATTATTAATTAATTTAATGAAAAATACTAAAAATATATGAATATGCAAAATAAAGCATTCATATTAGCAATTAAACTATTATGAAGGAAGAGATCAAAATTTAAAAATGATGATAATCTTAAATTAATAAATTTAAGATTAACTAATTAATTAATTCATTTTGTTGAAGATAGATAGATTGAAAGTATTAGATAGTAATGTAATTAACTGTTCAGAGAGCATCAAATGATTCATTTTATTCCAATTCTTGTATTTAGTCTGTGATATCTTAGTCATCAGTTTATCCATATTTTATAACCATATCTCTTTTATCTAGGTCAAGATTAGCTAGTTCAGATGGATCAACTATGTTTTTATATCTAAGTCTTCTTTAAATTATTAGATAAATCTTCTTCCAGTTGACAAAAAGGAATAAGATTGTTGATAAAATCACTAAAACAATGAAGAATCTCAGCAAGAAAATTATATCTCCTCTGATTACATCTTCAACATCAGCAATAATCCCTTTAATATCTTTCCAGAAACTTTTTTCGTTATAATTTGACTTAGCAGGAGCTAATCCGATTTTTCTGCCATTAACATCGAAAACCCAAAAGCTCTCGCGCATTACTGAGTCACCAAAAATGATTTAATCATCTTAACTGAGTTAGAAATTGAAGTAGCAATCATATTTTGAATTTTTATTCTTTTTGCAACCCAAAAGTAAGTTGTTAGGATCAACATTAATTAGCTACTCATTGTCCTTTTTTATTTGATAATTTTTAAAATAATTATAAAATATTCAAAATATAAATTACTATTCCATATCCAACATGTATAGTGACAGCTAATTAAGAGACATCTAATTGTTTATCTAAATTAAAGCATTAAACATATTTCAAGAAGTTTGTAGAAATCGAACACTTCATTCCATAAATTTAATTGAGCTTGTCAAGGATATTATCCATCATTGACTCAGGCAAAATCATTGCTGAAGTTTGCAAACTTAATTAAGCTTCTGTTTCTTTGTTTAAAAGAATTGAAGTTCTATTTTAAAATCCAACAACTTATTCAGTTTTGTCATCTTGTTTTTCTGTAACTAATCCATATCTAAACACGATTTGTCTAACAGGAATTCTCCATTAAAAGTAAGTTCTTGCCAATTCTTCTTATGTGTCATATTTTAAGATAGGGAGTGGAATCCACTTTAAGGGATGTTTTTCAGGCTAATAAATTAAATCTACATATTTCGCTGAGTTGCTTCCAATTAATAACTTTATTTAAAAAAATTTAAATTAAAAACTAAAAAAATAATTTAGATATTAGTTGTATCTTAATTTTGTGAGCCATTTATAAAAATTAATTAATTTTTTACTTAAGGTTTAATTGAGTCATGTTCAGCTAAATACAAAGCAAACACGTTAGCATTAATTTTTCCGTTTACTCTATCAATTGCACTCCATAAATCAGTTCCTAATTATAAAATAAATAAATTTAACTATTTATTTGCTATTTTACTAATAAAATTAATTTACCATGCTCAAAAAATGTGTATTTCTTTGAATTGCTATTGTTATCATCTGAAGAATCTTCTTCTTCTTCTTCCTCTTCATCTTCATCGTAATTTGAGTTCATAGAAGAATCTTCTTCATCATCATCGTCTGCTTTTCCAGTATGCTATTTTCCTAAACCTAAAACTCCATCGCCTAATAATAATGACTAGCCTGATAAACCTGTTGCTTAGACTAATTTAAATCCCTTAACTGACTACTTGAAACCTGTATCACTTAACTTAACACTAGTGCTAATGAAATTGCCACTTTAATTAAAAATTAAATAATCAGCTAAACTAATTCTTATTGAATAAAAAATTAATTTTATTTACAGCACAGAAAGACCTTCCTAAACTAAGTCTATCTCGGCGCATTTATCTTCGTATACTTTACAATTTCCTTCGCAATTGAACGTTTTGTTAAATTTAGCGTCATTTTTAACTCCTTTCACTTTTGATGGATAAGAGCAATCTTGGTCAAGAGGTTTACCACTTCTTTCGTATAACTTGCAGCTAGGACTTTTAATCCAGCTCCAAGGAGTTCTTAAATCCAAAACCATTTTAAATGGGGTTGCATCCTTTGTATTAAACTTAAGATCTACCTAATAAGCAGTTGTCATAAAAATGCATTAACTCATAATTTTAACATAGGACTTGACGTTTTTGCAATAATCTGGCCTTTCTAATTTTACAATTAAAATTATTAAATACTTCTAATTGCAATCCTATTTTTTTCGCTAGCTAAATTATTGAAAATGAGTATTTAAATATTACGAATATCATATTCATGAACGTAATCTGAATCTTTATCCCTATAGCATGCAGAGTCTGAAATTGTGCTTGCTTTAGTCCAAGGGTCAACTTAAACTCTTTTAAGCTCTAATGAAATAACATTCTCTGGCTTAGTTGGCGATATTAATCCACAATGTATAATAGACAAAGTGAGGCACAAAACGGCCAGTATCTTTTTTAAACTATTCATTTTTACAACAAACTAATTAACTAACTAAAATAATATTGATTAATTGAATAAATTTATCAAAAATTTTCTTTTTTTAAATTTTACAAAAATATTAATTAATTAATTAAGATATTCTTCAATTTCAAATTCCTACCTTAAAATTTTCCTTCTCAAATTAAAATAAATGAAATCAGAATTATTACGCTAAATACTTGTTTGTGTTTCAAATAAAAAAAATAGATGTAAATTTATTAAATAACATTTTTAAATAATTTGTATTTATTTTCGCAATTTTTTACAAGCCAAACATAAATAAATCAATCAATCATAAAAATTAGTTGATTTAATATGATATGACTAGCATTTTTCATTTTAATTTTTTAATAATTGATTAAAAAAACAATCTTATTCTTCAAAAATAAACAAAAAATGTCATTTTTACTTGTTAATAAATTTAATATTTATAAACAAACAGAATTCTTTAAAAACAAAGGAAAATAATGAATTTCATTTTTAAAAATAATAAATGCAAATTAAATTGAAAATTTAACTTAAATTTTTTGGATTTTTTAAGGTATTTTTTAGTATTAATGAGTGTTAGTAACAGTTTATAGAAAATATTAATTTTTTCAAATTAAAATAATAAGCATTTGCCAAATAAAAATTAATTTATAAATCTTTAATTAAAATTTATTTATTTGCTTAAATAGTAAAATTTTTAATTGTTTCTTGAATTAATGTAAACAAATTATGTATGTTTTTATGTAAAAAATTTTGATAAAATTAATAAATAAATAATATTTCACCTTAAATAAGTAAAATAGTTTAAACAAAAAATATCAAGATTAAATAAACTAAAATCAAGTTATGATTTAAAAAGATGAATAAATAATTTGCAAATAAATAAAAATTAATTATTTATAGAAAAAGATAAAATTTAGAATTTATTTTATCAAAAACAAAAAGGTGTTTTATCCATAGTCATAACTGATTTAGTTATTAGTAAATAAATAATAGTTCAATTTTAAATTTTGTGATTTTTGGGTTGTAAATCAAGGATGGACGATTAAAAAAATAAGAATTATTTACTAAAATATTATTTTTTAAAAGTTAAAGCTGATTTAGATAATTATATAATAGTATTATTTATTACTATTCAAAGAAAGCATTTATAATGTGAATTATGTAATAAATAACTAAATTTTAATAAGAAGGAGATTGATTATTTTACTATCTCAAATCTCGTTTAAAGTTAATTATCAATAAATACTAATTAAATCAGAATATTTAAATATATTTTATTAAAAACTGCAACTAAACTCTTCTTGTTGAATTTACTTACTTCTTGATTTGTAAATTTTGGTTTTATATTTAAATATGATTTTTTGAAAGAATTTTTATTTCTGTTGGTTTTATCTAAATAAATTTTGACTCTTAAAATAAATTAAAAAAAAAAATTACTTTTTAATATTAATTTTAAGTTAAATCTAGCTCTATAATTTATCAATATTTTTTTTTATTATGAAATTATAAACTGGGTTTTAGGAATTTATTTTTATTTTAGGATTATTTTTACATTAAAGATCAACAAACAATCACAAAATTTTGAACTTCCTTAAATTTAGTAGTTTGTTTTTGGTGTTTCATTATATAATTAAAGCCTAAATTTATTTTCAATAACATGAGATTACAAAGTCTAAATTTATTCTAACAAAAAAATATTTAGTGAATATTAGTGGGATTGTTAATATATATGAAGCTAAGATATAAAATTAGTGTAATGGAATCACGACTTTTGAGATATATCCTAAGGTAAAAATATAATAAGCAAGTTAAGCCAAAGATATTTATTTGATTAGATATGAGTTATTAATTTAAAGGTTTTATTTAAGCAATAGACAATCAGATTTACTTTAGAATTTTATTTATTACAAAATCTAATTATATATAAAAATATTTTGTTAAAAGTAAAATATTATTTTTTGGAATATTTTAATCTTAATAAAAAAAAATTTGTTTTTACTTCTGTAAAATTTTTTGATTAAACTATTGGCGCACAATCGAGAAAATTTATATTAAAGTATGAATATTAGTTTTAATGAATGTGTATTCGTTTAAATTAGAAAAATCAAAGAATATTTATTTGTTTGGTTGTTTTTTTTTATTAAATTGAAAAGAAATTTTTTCGAAAAGAAAAGGAAAATTGAATTTTGAATTTGTTTGCTAAGTTGATCTTCAAAATTTCTATTTCTAGTTTATATAAGAAATATCTTTAATATTACTCTGAAAATAGATATAACCTCAAGGTTAAATAAAATGTTTAACATCTTATAAACAAACTGAAAATATTATATGCAGTAAAAACTAAAGTATTCGAGGATAGTAAAACAAATTCATTTCAAGCCCAGTAAAAAAAAATAAATTGAATAAGCTTGAATATGTTTAGTTGATTATTTTAATGCTCAAAATAGTGAATACTTTAGAAGTATAAATAAATTAATAAATAATGTATATAAGTATATTTAATTAAGTCAAATCAATTGAATTCGATGTTTTATGGAATAGATATTTAATAAACTGAATGATCTATTTCAATCATGCTTCTACGCACGCAATCATCGAAATTAAACTCATGTCAAAAAAGTGAGATGACAAAAAATATTCAAATGAGAAACGAAATAACTTAAGTGGGAAGTTGATAAAAAATAGGAAATAAATAGAAAAAATTTTTGTATGAGAGAATTTTTAAAAATTAAAAAAAGATGATGTAGATGACGCTGTAAGTTAAATAAATAAATATTAAGCAAATAATTAAATATGGGAATGAATAAATACAGCATATTTATTTTAATAAAGTATTTGAAAATTTATTATTTATATTCAAGATTTTTTGATTTAAATATGAGCTGGCCCTTTAAAAATTAATTAATGAGTCTTCTTTTCATTAATAAATTGGCATATAAAAGAATTGATTGAGAAAATGAATGAGATATTTTTAGTTAGCTAATAAACTTTGTTACTAATTTAAGTAAGTAAAGCGAACATGATTTTTCAGGTTACCTTCGTTGAATCTTTGATCTAGATCTTTAAATTAGTTAGATTAAATAATAAATTAGTAATAAACCAATAACTAGTCTTTTTTTCTATTTGCTTACTAACAAATCTTTACTTTATTAAATAGCTTGCTTGCTTGTCTTTCATTCTAATTTAATTTTTTATTAATTTAATGTTTGGTGATTGAAATCTCACACACATACGCACATTAATACATTTTTTTTATATAGTTAGCTTATACTTATTTAATTAATCATCTTCACTATATATTAAATTCATGCATTAATTGATATTTATACAAACAAACAAACAAACAAACATTCATTATTAATATAACCCAAAATCAACCAAAAAAAATTATCATAATCTTTTTTATAAAAAAATACTCATAAGTAAGAGAAAAAATTAGATAATTAAAATAAATAAGGCAATAAGGAGCATGTCTTAAGTAGAAAACACACCAAAAAAACTAACAAATCAGGAAGATTAACAATCTTCTTCTTAGTAAAAAACTAGTTTCAGCTCAGCCGATAAATAATTAAATCAAAAATGTAATTTTTTATGTTGATTTTCTTGTCAAATCAAAGATAAAAAACACATTACATTTACCAGCTAGTTTATTTGATGAGATTTAAATTATGATCAGAAAATCATTTTTTCCCTATTTTTGTTATTTATCTACATAAGCTGTAGATAGAGAATTATTTTAGTTCAAATAAAATTTCATGAGTTTAAATGTAAAATTAAGAAATGCGTGCTAATTATTTTTTATATTTAATCAAGAGAGTCCTTTAGATGAGTATAAAATCATTATGGAGATAGGATAGGGTTCATTTGGGAAAGTTTATAAAGCTAAAAAGAATACAGATCTTAATAATAAGCTTTACGCTATAAAAAGAATTAAAACACAGCTGCTTTAATAGGTAAATAAAATAAAAAATATCTTAAACATTTAGAAATATGAACAAATATTTTTGAAATAATTAGGAGATGAAGAGCCATTAAATTTTTATGGAAAAATTGTAGTTGTTCTTTGATTTTCCAGGAATTCCCAAAATGCACCAATGCTTCTCTTTTCAAGGTTGCTTCTTTTTCGTAATGGATTTCGCTTCAGGTGGTCCCTTTGAGCAGTTTTTGAGATTTAACAGTAATTAATATGAAATTGAATTAACTCCATTCATTCATTAATTGATTTAATTGATTGATTTATTTATTTATTAAACTCGATGAAGATAAGCTCTCTGGCTAAAAAATATTAATTAGCTTAGAATTAATTTATAAAATTCAAAGTAGATTAAATTAATCCAAGAGCTCAACTTACTTTTCATATATAAAAATATAAATTTGTTTCATATCTGATTTAACTTAACAGGTAACGGAAGTCTCTCTTTCAAAACAATCTAGTTTTATGTTGCAGAAATGGTTCTAATATTAGAATATTTGCACCTCTAAGGCCTTGCCCATCGTGATTTTAAAGTACATAATTAATTAACTATATTTGATTATGCTAATATCTAAAATTAAATATAATAAAGCCTGAGAATATGGTCATTTCATAAAATAAACATTTGCAGTTAATCGATTTTGGTACCCTTAATGATTTTTGTTCCAATTTAGTACCCGAACAATTAAAATCCGACATCACAAAGAAAAATGAAATAAAGAAGCAAAATTTGATTAAGAAGGGAATCATTTAAGAAGGTTAGCAACTAGAAAGCGAAATCAACCCAGAAATTTAATAAAATGTAAAACAATAAGATAAAGACTCTGGATTCTTCAAATACGATGAGGAACAGATATAAAATCTATAATCAGAGCAACCCTCTGAATTCGATTAAAATATTTAATGCATAGCTTCCCCACTTCCAGTAAACAGGAAGAGACTTACAACATTTTGCGGAACAAATGAGTAAACAAATTCATTATCCAGTTTTTATATATAAACAAATAATAAATAAATAAAGCTACTTAAGTCCAGAAATGTTGCTTGAATAAAAGTGTGATATGAACGGTGATTTATGGGCACTTGGCTGTATTATTTATTAAATGTTCACCGACAAAACTCCATTCCACTAAAAATACATTTCTTACGATTAGCTTAAGCAAAGAATCTTAAACTGCAATTATGAAATGCTTCCAAAGGTAAATAAATAAATAAATTTTAATGATGATATATTTATTATTTGTGTTACAATGATTAATCAAATAATCTATTTTTATTATAGTGTAAGCAAAAAATATATCCATCAATCCATATATAATAAGAATGAATGAATGAATGAATGTATATTTGCAAAAATCTCAACATATATTCTCAAAAATAAAAAATAAAATTTTCTTTTATAATAATTGTTTTATTATAATAGATTCCAGTGGTAGCTCAGGATATAATATAAAAATTATTAGTTCTTTAGCCAGATTAAAGATTAGGTGGTGTTTTTGTTCATAGCAATTTATAAAAATAAGATATTATTGAAAGTTATAAGAATCTGAAATCTCACCCCTTTTTTGAGGGAATTGATTGGCAAAATTTATATAATTAGGATCCTCCCTAAACAGAAGAAACATATGTAAGAAAGGGAGTTAAAAAGCAAACAGCGCCTCCTCTTAATGTAATTAATGATGCAGATAAGCAAGACTAAATAATTGAAGATTAAGCTGCATAAAAGAAAAAATAATCAAAAAGATCAGATGATATTCATGACTACTTTCCATAAAAAGATAAAAGTCCGAGCTATTAAAACTCATCAAAAGTCATCTATGAGAAAATGCTTTAAGAAAAGCAGTGGAAGGTCCTCAAATTTAGTAAATTAGTTTAAATATAAGAAGACGAAAAATACTTGACCATAAACGTTTTGGATCCTATCAAAAAAACTTCCAAATATTCTCTTATTGTCGACGAAAACACTACTATCAAGCAAAAAGATGAAAAAGTTATTATCGACAATGGAAAAATTAAAAAATCTTACACTGTAAATTATTTCTTTATTTTTATTAGATATTTTAATCAATTCTAATCTTTTCTATTTTAAAAGGACTATAAAGAATCAAAAGTTCTTGATTTTTACAATTGTTTGGTTTCCGGGGTCCAGAAAAAATTCTTGAAGAAATCTGAATGAACAATATGTAAATGAATTAATCAATGAATGAATGAATGAATAAATAAATAAATAAACAAATTGATTCAGCTTTTTATCTGTAATTAATAATATCAAATAAAAGATTAACAATTAGAACAAGATTAATATTTGTTCAAAAAATAAAAATACTCTCTCTATCAATAAACAAACAAACAAATAAATAAATATAATTTAAAAACCAATTTCTCAAAAAAATAAAAAAATAAATAAATAAATCAAGGATTAAAAAATCTATTTGCTAAATAAAAATAAACTATTAACAAATTAATTACCATAAATTTACTTACTACTCAATAAATACTTCAAATATAATAAAAATGTCATAAAATTACTCATTTTGTATGTCGTGTAATTGTTTTTTCAACCATTTAAACCCATTCAATTTAAATTAATTTCTTTAAGTTCTGAAAGTAAGATAATTTTAAACAAGTAAATTTTTTCTTATTAAATATTCATAAGTTAGTTTATTATTTTTAAATATTATTAAACACTCAAAATATTTTTAATTTAAATTAAAATTAACAATTTTAAATTATTTTGCTTGCTCAATTTTAATGTTCATATTTGAAAAACATACAAATAGACAGATAGTCATAGGATTAAAATATTAATTAATTTAAAGTTAATTATTTAATTTAAAGTTATATAAAGTTTTAATTATAAATTTCACCAACCATATCTATCTCTCTTTCTTTTTGCATTTTTAATTTGCTCAGATCTTTCGTAGTCTAAGTTATCTTGGTTAGCGATGGCGTCGACAGCCAAAGCATTTAATTAGTTTTTAGATTTTTGTGTTTTGTCTACTTGTGAGTTAAGATGATATCCAGATTTTATGATATTCTATTACTATTACTTTTAATAATTAAGCAACCAATTTGAGTCGCCTATTAATTGCTCTCTTGATATTTCTGATATCTTAGCACTAGTAATATTTGTATTATCTGAATCGAGATATTTTAATTCATCTTCATTCATCTGTCTATTATTAGCAAATTTAGCCTCTCTTGATTCAGCATCATTGTTAGATTATATATTTTAATATCTCTTGTTTATGTAAATATCATCTTGATCGTACTATTCAACTAGTCCCTTTTTATAATATAGAAGTAAATAAATTAGTATTTACTTGAAATGAATATAAATAAATTACCTCGTCAATATCTTTATTAAACAAATTTTCTGGGTTTATGTAAGGAGGTAAAACAGGTTTATCATCAACCTATTTCTTAAGCTAAAAGCTACTAACTTCATCATTTTATAATTAGCGCTTGGGAGAAGGGAGTCTCATTACTTTTGTAAACTTTGATTTTTTATCATTTGTTTCTGATAAATCTTCCATTCTTTTCTTTCTTTCGTTTTGTATCTCCTAAATAGATTTTGGCTTCCATAAATCCTTTTTATCATCTTTTTCTTTATGAATAGTCGGGTTTAAAAATTTTGGAAGGTCTTTATACTTAATTGTAATTTTCTTTTTTGTTTCATCAATTTATTTCCCTCCTTCTTCACATTATTTCGCTTCATTATTTTCCCCTTTAGCAGAGTCAATGCTTTAATCTTTCTCTTTTTATATATTCTTTTAATCATTTTATTAATTCTATTCCTACTCCTATGATTCTTCGCCCTCACTATCACTACCGTAATCAACTAACTTCATTTTTATAATAATTATTTGTATTTATTTATTTGTAGTTTGTTCTTTAAAATATAGATGATTGATTGATTCAAAAATTTATCAAATTCAATAATTATTCCAAAAAAACAAATCAATTTGTTTATTGATTAAAAAATTAACAAATTAATTAATAGACATAAAAAAATATACTTTGAAATCTCATAAAAAATAATTATTAAATTGATTACTATTCGCTTCTTATTAAAACATAATTAAAAAAAATCAAATTTAATTTGCAGAAATTATAAAATTTAAAATAAAATTTAGCGCTGCTTTCATTACTTTTAGCTTAACTTGATTTTTTTCTTCTTATTTTAATTTATTTTTATTCATTTATTTTAATTATTTTTTATTTTAATTTTAATTTATTTTTCTTTTCATTAATTTTTTATTTTTATTTTTTATCTAATTTTTTATTTTTATTTGATTTTTTTTTAATTTATTTATTTATTTATTTATTTTTTGTTTTTTTTTATTTAAAATTTTTTCCATTCCATAAAAATAATAGCTCAATCTTAATTTGTTTTATTTAAAAAATGTAGCTCAATTTAGTTTTTGTTGTTTAATTTAAAAAATGTTAGCTCAATCTTAATTTTTACTTTTGTTTGTTTAAAATAATAAATAGCTCAATTAAAAATTATTTTTTTAGGTTCTAATCTTAATATTTGTTTTCTGAAGTCGTCTTTTTTCCTATGATTGAAAAAATACTTTTTATATATTAATCGCTAATAGAGAGTTTATATCTTTTTAAAGATATGGGAAGAGATGCCATATTACTTTTGCTTTTATTTAAAGCATTTATTTTGGCTTTAGATCTAAGAGGGGTTTCGTCGCGGTAAATATGAAAAGCATTGAAAATGAATTTATTTGGTTAAAAACTTAATCGTGGATTCGGTAGATACTTAGTTTCCAGGATTTAAAATATTTTTTCAGTAGCTTTTCAAATTTACATGGATAAGGGACTTATCTAAGAATTATTTTGCTAGGTTTAGCTAGTAATAATTTCTTAATTCTTGCCCAAACCCTCTCAAATTAATGCCTGGCATTTTTAGTAGTTTTCTCAAATTTTTTGAATTGTTTATTTGTTCTAAAATTTATTTAATTTCAAATAATTTTTCCTCTTTTTGTCTAAAAAACCCTAAATTGGAAATTTATTAATAATAAAAAAATAAATTAAATTAATTATCTTTTAAATAAAAAATTTGATAATTGCTGAGGGAGAAAGGATTTATTTTAAATTTTTAGTTGTATTTTTACAAATATTTCTACTAATTCACAAAAAATACTTTAGAAAAAAATAAATTAATTCTATTATTTTGTAATAAATTTAGAATTAATTAATTAATCCTCATCTTACTATCTCAAAAACAAGATAGCTTTTAGCAGAAAATTTATTATAAGGATTTTTACAAAGAAAAATAAAGATTATGTATGAAAGATATCATTCATAATAATAGGGAAACAAAGAAATAGAAAGAAGGAAGGAAGAGGGATAAGATAATTTGGTTAAATCATTTATTACTATTTAGGCTTTAATTATTTCTATTCACTCGAAATAGAAGAGCGAGTGTAATAACTTTAATTGTTATCAAAAATATAAATAACACTTTACTTTTTTTTACTCGAATTGGTTGTAATTAAAAAGAAATTACTTTATATGCTTTTAATTTATTTAGGAAGAAGTTTTTAAACAGAAACAACAACTATAAATTATTTTTAGAATTAATTAACTTCAACCTAAATAAAGAAATTAATAAATAAATAAGATCTTGTTTGATATAATTATTAGTTTATATTACAATTTATAATCAATCATCTTCAAAATTTTCAAATTTTAAGATTTAAGTTTTAGTGTAAAAGTAAGATTAAACATTCATAAATACATAGGGCAGCATCCTAAACAACCAGGAAAGCATACTATTAACTATTAAAAATAATTAGACATAAAATGGGCAACTAACTAGCAGGCGAAAAGACCGCTTAAGTTAAGATAAACATGGAAATTAGCAATTAATTTAATTCAATTTTAAAATGCCCAAGCTAAATCGATTTAAATAATAAGCTCAATTCGCTTTTGAACTCTTCTTATTAGCACGCTGAGTGGATAGGAAGCATTTTACCTGAAGATATTAGACAATACTATCATGAGCATTGCGAAAATATTGAAAATATTTTACAATTTATCATAGACTTTTTATATGATACAGTTTAAGAAAAAAAAGAATTGGATAAGAATTACATTTTGGTAATCAATAATTGTTTGAGACTACTCACTATCATAGTACCAGTCGCCTACGAAAATATGGAAAAAGCAACAAAGTTCTTTTGGGATTATTAAGGAATGAGTTATCAAATGAAAAATGTACAAGTACAGCACCACAATAAGCTTGTTGTATACATTTCAAATGATGAAGAAATAGACAAAAAAAGAGAGAGTCATGTTTCTTCAGGAATTAAACTCATTTAATCACTACAAGCTTTGTGTTTTTATCACTCTTACACTCTGCCTCTAAAGGCTGAATTAGGTATCATCGAATTATATAATTAGTTAAACATGCATAACTAAAATTTTACTTTTAAAAAAATTAATAAAAAGCAAATTTTAGCAGCTAATCAGGTTTAGGTGCTCACATTGATAACTAGCTTTTATGGAATAACATTATATAGATAACTCCACCTCACCCAAACAGCAGTAACAAATACGATGAAAATAGATTCATGGTATTATCAGCTATTCTTTCTTGTATTTCATCCACACTCTTCGTTCCTTTTTATGGCTAGAACTATCTCAATCCATGGCTCGCTTATCTCACATCTCCTATAAATAGACAAAATGGACTCTTTTTTATTAATGTATTATATTAAGTGTTATGCCACAAGCCACCTCTTCTTGAAAATTAAGCAGCAAAATTAAACAAAGCAATAGTCCTCATGTGCTCTCAAATCACTTATGCTATCCTCTGTCATTAGCCAGTAATTTTATTCATCTTTTTTTTCTTACATAATTACTCCAAATCTATTTAAATTATTTAATTTATTTGTTCTAATATTTTTGAATATGTTTTTGTTTATTTTTTAAAAAAATCTAATTTAAATGATAAAGAAAAACGAAACTCTTAACACTATTTTAGAAGTAAATGTTGGTCTTTAACAAGTGAACGATTATTTTTAAGACTAAGTTGATGAGAGTTAGAGGGGAAAGTTAGATGTGGTAGCAGTACTGTAAAATGGAATTTTAAATTACTTAAATTAATTCAGCGAAACAAATGGTGTTTAGCAAGGTGTTGTTAATGTGATTGCTGAAAAAATTCTCTACCTCTTAGAAGAACCTTTGAGAGCAGAAAACTCATTGCTTTTTAACTCATTAAAGGACATCAACTTCAGCGAAGAAAATTATGGAATTCTTTAATAGCTGTTATACTTTTGCCCATAATTATTTGAAAATATCTGCTCATCAGAGTATAAACTTTATAGGCTATTTAAAGTCTCGATTCACTAATTTTGTAAGTCCCTAGATGACGTAAAAGTGAATAACACATATTATGTAAGCTTGTGCTTGCTTACTATACTTTCAAGCAATTAAGCTTTTAGTAAGATGCTAAATAAAAAAAAAGATTTCAATATGAACTTGAAGAACTTTCCCATCGTTGATGGTACTTTAGCAGACTTGTTAATCAGTTGCTTAGCCTAAACAATGATAAACAATAAATTTACTGGCGTCCTTTGCCATCACTTTAACTTAATGTGCATCCTAAAAAACATATCACCATTTATTAAAAATATCAGTAGAGTTAGCTGTCAAAAATTAAACTAACTTGCTATACTCTTTACAGATATGGACTTCCTCACTTAAACATAATATACACCTTTTTGCATAGTCAAATTAATTTAGCTCTATAATTACATTCTCAGTTATAATATGAGCGAAAACTATGCACTTGTCTATGAAATTTTTAATAGACAAGAAATTTTTAGCAGAATCCCCAGAATCAGTTTTAGTGAAAATATTTTAAGAGCTTATTTCCGATAATTAAAAGAGAGATAAGATTGCATGAGAAATAATACAACTGTGCCCAATACAAATCCAATTCCTTCCCCATAGAACTAGTAATAAGCCTAGCTGAACAGATAAGGCTAGTAACTTTAAGCTTTGAATTAACAAATTCAATTATAGAAAAAGGAATCTCAATAAAAAAATTAGCAAGAATCTAAGAAAGAAATAAAATCTGATTAAATGTAAGAAGACATACCGTCCTCCAGTAGTTTATAATCCAAAAAAAGGCCCAAAAGAGTGATTAAAAAGAAATTAGGCTTAGAAAACCACGAAGCTGAATAAAAAGGATTAAACTCAAAGAAAAACCTTGATGAACCTAAATAAAGCTAGCCTTCATCTAAACAAGACTTAGAGGAAGAAGAAGCCAAAGAAGAAACAAAAACAGATTTTCCTAATATTTAAAATAAAAACTAAGCCAACCAAAACAGAGGATTCGAAATAGAAATTGAATAAAAGAATCCTGAAGACTTGTTTGTAGAAAAATGGAAAAATTTCAACTGGAAAATGGTTTACAGCACAATTCCTTTGCAAAACATGAGTTTGGTTCTAAAAAATGTTAACGAATTTGTAAATACGAAATTGAAAAAGAGCAGGTTTGATTTGCATTATGAACAATTCATTTAAGAGAAAAATTTCTTAAAATCTTTGAATGATTTAATGGTGAAAAACCAACAATTCGTAATAGATTAATTTTAAAATTATGAAGATATTTTAGGACTTTCATATTAATGCTGCTGGGCTCAAGTTGCCTACAAATCTAAGTTTTTCCCTCACTTTAATTCAATGAAAATTTTATTTTTTAGGACAGACGTATCACCTATTTAAGTTAACATAAATGACTAATCAATAAATGTAGAACTGCAATCCAACAATACCTTAACAGAAATTAAATGATATTTCTTTTACTTTAAAACCACAACGCTTTTTAACTTATTACAAATATTTAGTAAAGAAATAATCGAATTTTCTTCATTCATTAATACATTCAATTATTCATTCTACAAAGATTTTGATTTCATTTGAATTCAAAAATAAATTAATCCTAGAAATTCATATTTTTATATATGTCTGTCCATTTGTATTTATTTTACTCAAAATGCCTGTTTAGTTTGTACTAACTAATGCTTAAAGTCTAAAGTTAATGTCTTTAAAAATAAATAATATTTTCTATAAAAATTTAATTCATTTAATTTTAATTTTTAAATTCATAAAACACCTTCAAATTAAATAAATAAATTAATTAATTATATGTTTTTTAATTAAATTTTATGCAAATTATTAGCTAAATATTTCATATAAAGTAGTCATTAAAAATAACTATAAATATATACCATCTCACTTTTAAGATAACTGTGATGATTTTATTAATTAAGAAAACTTTTAAAATCAATTTTAAAAAGTGCCTTTCTTTTGTATAGTTTTAAATAAGAAATAAAGTGAAAACCATTCTTTTAAATTTGAGATTACTTAATTAATTAATTAATTCTCTTTGTAGTCAGTCTGAATCAAAATCAGAAAATAATTTATAGTTTATTGTTTATTTTTTAAAGATAAAATATTTTAGCTAACTTTTGAAGATAATTCAAACTTATTTATTTATTTCTTATTCAATAATAATTAAAAATTTGTTTAATTAAAAACGATAATTAACAAAGAAAGTTTTATCTTAAAACAAATTCTTTAATTTTCTTACTTGTTTTTTTTACAGTTTACGAAGATTCAATCTTGTTAAATGAGTGATTAAAGAATCAGAAAACTTTCTCTTTATGTAGCGTATTAATTATTCGATTGAGTAGTATTTGCATTTTTATCACAAAAAATTAAATAATATATTGCAGTGACTATTTAGGAGCTAAGTAGAGGTTAGAGAAATACTAAGAGATAGAAGATTGTTTAGATATCACTCTACAGTTAAATACAATATTTGCAAAAAAATATTTGATATTAACTAAAATTATAATTTTAAAGGACAGGCAATTTATCATAATTACCAGAATTGATAGAGTTAATAGGTGAAAAAATCATAAAACTTGACTTAGAAATATGGTATTCATCTTACAATTTTACACAAATCAATTTTTATATTAAATATTTAAAAAGGGGAAATAACTTAGGGGATAAAAATGGGGAAAAACTTGATGAAGCCTTTGATTACACTCCTCAACTCACTTATTTATCATTGAGATTGAGGTAAGTAATTATTCTAAAGCTAAATAAATATATTAAATATCATATTAAATGTATTAATTACTATTATTAAAATAGAAACAATTAAATTTCTGACCCAGGATGTGATTGTTTGGGAGCACTATTTATCAAGCTTACAGAACTTGTTAATTTCGATTTAAATCTAAAGTAATTTGATTTCCTCAAAAGTATTTAAGGAGTAAATTTTAAATTAATTTTAAAAAAGATCAAATCTTATCAACGATTCAGGTTTCTTAGGTCTCATGTTTGGCTTCACTTCTATGACTAAATTATAAACTCTTGTCATAGATTTAGAGTTTGATAATAATTTATTTATTGCTTTTATAACATTAATTTGTTTTTCTAAATTTTCAGAGATAACCACGTAGGAGATGATGCAATGGAGGAATTAAGCAATTCCTTTTCTAAACTTACTCTACTATAAGATGTTTCTTTAAATTTTTGGTAATTTGTTTATGAAAAATTTTGAAAACTTTAGAAATTATTAAAAGGGGGAATGTGATAGGTGATAAAGGAATAGCAATGTTAGGAAAAGGCTTATAGAAATTACCTTAGCTTATTAATCTTTCTTTAGATCTAATGTAAGATATAAATATATCTCATTCAAAAAAATCATTTAAATTTATTATTTCATCTTTTCAAAAATAAAAATTAAATTTAACTTTTAAATAATTTATGGATCGAAATTATAAAAATTTATTATATTAATTTAAAATAATCAATTAATCTCTGATTAAATTTTCTTGTTCTTCATCAAGTAGTATATCAACCACCAAATAGATGGTATCTTCTATTAAATACAAATTATATCTATCAATGTGTGTGTGA
Source organism: Tetrahymena thermophila SB210 (assembly GCF_000189635.1). Taxonomy (NCBI): domain Eukaryota; phylum Ciliophora; class Oligohymenophorea; order Hymenostomatida; family Tetrahymenidae; genus Tetrahymena; species Tetrahymena thermophila. The sequence goes on along the minus strand of NW_002476477.1, from coordinate 165,558 downwards.
CTTTCATTAAATAATTCTAAAAATTTTTAATTTAATTAATTTAGAATTGAAATTGATTTTAAAATTAAGGAAATTAATTAAAAGGCTTTAAAGTTAGTTAGTTAGTTACTTATTTAAAAGATTTATTCCTAGAATATTTTTATTAATATTTATTTAATTATTTTTATTAATTTATGATTTACTCATTTTTAAATTTAATAAATAAATAAAGTTTAATTTAGTCTCTTTTATTTAAAAAATATTTAAAGGAAAAATAATATAAAAGATGAAGGAGTTATCTCTTTTGCAAAAAATATGGTTAACTTTCTTAAATTAAAATAGTTAGATATATCTTTGTGGTAACAAGAATTTTTATTTAAAATAATACTTTTTTAACTATTTTTTTTAATTATTTAAGGTTGTCAGATTAAGGAGCGTACTCTTTGGGCTTAGCTTTGTTTTTGATGGATTATTTGACCAGCATTAAACTGAATTCACTTTAGTAAGAATTTAAAATATTTATTTATTTGTTTATCAGAAACATGTATTTTAAATAAAATTAGCAATAAAAGTATTATTTTAAACAAATCTGTAAGAGGAATCAAATAAAAATTTCAAGATATATTGAGGATTTTAGTTTTAAGTTAGTAATTATCTTTAATAGATATTACCTAAGAAAAGCAGTAGTAATATATTAGTGATCTCGTACCTTAATACTATGATAGATGAGTGATTGAATTCAAAATCAAAACTTATAAATAAATAAATTAATTAATTAATTATAATTTAGTTAGTGCTATTTTTATATTTAAATTGATACCAAAATGTATTCGTTTATAATCTTTTTTAATAATTAATTAATTTTATATTTAAGTATTACCTTTCAAATATTTAGTTAAATTGATTTCTATCGAATTTTCTTTGATGTTTGTTTATTTAATAGCTTGTTATTTGTTAAATATAAAAAATATCTTTAAAAATTTCCAGTAATATCAAAAGAATTATAAAGTAGATAATACTTACTAATTTATTATAAAAGATAAAAGAAAATGATTGCTAAAGCTTTATAAAAAGTGTTGGGAAATTCAAGTATGAAATTAATACATAGCAGAAATATAGTTTTAAAATAAAGGTGCTTCCACAGTTCTGTGGATTCATCAGAAATGAATCATTTTTCTCAGATTAAAGATTGGTGGAAAAGTGGGAGTGAAATGGCTCCTTTGTATTCATATAACTTCGCAAGAGTTAATTTTATTAAAGAATTTATGAAAGATTTTAACAATTAGAACTATCATCTGAAGCTTCCTTTAAAAAATCTGCAGATTTTAGACGTAGGATGTGGTGGAGGACTTCTTTCAGAAGTAAACTAATTTAAATTGCAATTAATAATTCAAACAATAAAATCGTTGACAGATGAAAACTTATTTTGGTATTGTTTGTCAAATGACAATTTTTCAATAAAAATATTGAGTTAAAACTATTTCATTCTCTATGGATAAATGAGAAATTACAATTATAATTATTTTAGTTAGTTAGTTATTTATTTATATTTCTAGTTTAATTTTTATTAAAAAAATAGAGCTTATGTAGACTTGGAGCAAATGTAACAGGTTTGGATGCAAATGAGAATTCTATTTCGATTGCAAATAATCATAAAAAGCTTGATTAATTTTTAGAGTAAAAATTGAATTATAAATTAGGAACTGCTGGTAAATAAAATAGATTAAATAATATATATATATATATATAAATATTAATTATCTCATATTTATTTTAGAGGAATTAAGCTCTCAAAATATTTAGTACGATTTGGTAACATGCATGGAAGTTATTGAGCATATTTAGGACAAAGAGTAATTTATTGCTACATTAAGCCAGTTAGTTAGAGTAAATTATATTAAGCTAATAGCACAATTTCATTTTTATTATTAATTAACATTAAGCCTGGTGGAATGATTTTCTTATCAACAATGGAAAAGACTAGAGAATCTTACTTAAAACTTATATTAGGCGCTGAGTATATTGCAAAATTAGTTCCAAAAGGCACACATGATTGGAATAAATTTATCAATTCTGAAGACTTGTCAGCTCTTTTAGAAGATAATGGATTTAAGATTTTAAAAATTTAAGGATTTTCTTATGATATAATAAACAATTAAATGGAAAAATCAAACAATAAAATGAATTACTTGATATCTGCTATCAAACTAAGATGATTTTAAAAATATATTTTCTTTATTAATTCATCATAAATTAATAAATAATTATTATGTGTTTGTGTGTGTAAGAATGCCAAAATCTTAAATTATTGTTGTTTCAAAGGAATAAAAATCTTTTTTTCTATTCATGTGATTTTAAAATGTAATTAATGTTATGCTTGTCAAATGAAAGTAATAATTGAACAAAAAAATTATATCTAAAATTTTCTGAATGAATCGATTGAAAGCTTTTGTCTGCAATTAAAAATAAAATAGAGAAAAGAAGCTTATAGTAATTGATTGCACTTTGCTAAGATTAATTAAGTTTTATTAAATGTTTTGAAGTTGTAATAAGAGAAACAAACAAAATTAGAAAAAAGAAAAAAAACTCTGAAATTTATTGTAAGTAGAATTAAATTAAATTAAAGAGAGACATATTAGTAAATAAATAAATAAATATTAGCAATGAGAGGAATTTAAGAAGAAGAAAAAGAAATTTAAGTAAAGCTACCTGGCATGAATGTAAGATCTTATCTTGATGTAGCTAAAAAATAAGCCTCATCTGCTATCATAGCTGAATAGGATGAGCTAGAAATAGACCAAAATAATTCTTAACTACCAACTCTCCAATAATATTAATAGAATAGATCATTTTAAAAGCAACCTTATTTGGAAAACTTTAGTATTTTTTAAAATTATTTTTATTTGTTTAATCATTCATTAATTAGATAACTTCTTAATATCATTTCCTCAATAATTAATATTTTTTAATTTGATAAATACTACGATCATAAGATTATATTTTTATTATTACTTTTATTGCTAATAGCAATACAATAAACAAATAATGATTTATTAGTCCATAAATATTAATCATGCAGAGTAGATAGTCTATAGTAGTTTCCAGATCAAAATAAATAGTAATAGTTTAACATTCATGGCATCATAGATGAAGAATAAAAATAATAAAAAGCAAATCAAACTAATATTTAATAAGATCTAATAAACACAAGTCTAGGTTGTAGTTAGTTTAATCACAAAAATGTAAGCATTATCAAAAATCTTAATTTTGCACAACAAAAAAGCTTAATAAAACTATAAAAGTAACTTTAATTCTATTAAATTTTTTATTTAAATTAACCATTTTCTTTTAGGAAATGTTTACATTTTTGCTTAAAATTAAGTTTTATTTGATATTTATAGCTAAGAAAATGATTAGTAGAATTTTCTTTCTTTTAGAAAAATTACTTATTTTTTGTAAATTTAATTAATTTTATCAAGCGATTTTTAAGATAAAAAAAAACAATTAACATTAATCGTTTAATTAGTATTCAATATACTTTTTACTTTTATCTATTTATTTATTTATTAAGCAAAAATAGGAAGTAAAAATATGTAAATTTCAACAAAAACAACAAAGAGAAGAAAAAGAATGCAATAACTTAAGTCGTTAAATCAGAATACATTCTTAAAAAAATGAAACCTTTTTTAATGAGCTTTCTGACAAGATTTACATTTTTATATAGATTTAGATACATGAAGGAACACAGTAGAAAATTAATAAATGATTTATCTGATAAGTTTATTTACTCATAAAATAAATAAAAAAACATATTTTTCTAAGCAATATATTTATTCCCTCTCCTTTTATAAAGTCTAGAGAAATTCGTAATAATCATTTTTTAGAACATCCCTTTGTTCAATCCTGAGAATAAAATTAGAATTCTCGTTAACGGACTTATAGTCTGCTATAATTGCTTTTATTTATTTACTATTTCGCTGACTTTGTTTTTTAAAGCTGAAATATAAGATTATTAGCATTTGTTTCACTATGTAGCTATAGTAGCTTGGATTTTCGAAATGGTTTTGCAAATGAATACAGCAACATATCACGAAGGTGATTTCATTACTGATAGAAAAACTATTTTTAGAATATATGTCAAAGAGTATTTCTTTTTTGAAGTATTGCCTTTAGTATTTGAAGGAAAGACTTCAACCAATCCAACAATAAATATATTCTTGCATCTTCCGCTTCTCCTGAAATTGAAAGGAATGTCTATAATATTAAGTAAATTAGAATTTCTCATCCTTCAGCATTTGCATAAACCTCATGTAATGTAAATCTGCAAGAAGCTACTACAAATACTACTATTAGTTCATTTGATGGCATGTTCATATGCTACTTTAGGCAATTTTGAGAGGAGTATTTTGCTAACTTAAGAAAATTGGATTGATTTAAGTAAACAAATTCATCAAAAATGATAATGATTTAAAGAATCTTTTTTATCTATATAGGTAAAATATAAAATAATGGTTATTGCTGGTGGACTGTTTATATTGAAGCATAACTTTGGGCATTTTATACTCTAAGCAATTCTTATTCAAGCTCTGTCATCTCAAAGTATGAATATGCTTTTACTTCTTTTTGGATGCTCATATCGTACGTAGTTTTTGCTTACAATATAATTAATTTGGGAAAAATATTTTAAGACATTAACTCTGCAAAAGAAAACTATCAAAAAGACCTGAATCTGTTGAACAGATTTATGAAAAGAAAGAAGATAGATCTGTATTTAAATCACTTAATTTAATTTTAAATAAGTATTTTTATTTAAAATAAAAAGAGAATTGCAAAGAGTAATCAACTCTCATTTGATAAAACAATATGAATAAGAAGCTTCCACTCAATTTGAAGCAGAAAAAGATACTCTGAAAAAGCTAAGTCCTCATATGAGAAATAAGTTGATCACCGAATCAAGCAAGGGCATAATTTCCTAATTCTCTATCTTTAACAATTTATCCTAGCAGACCATATATAATTTATACCAAATTATAGAAGAAGAATGCTATTCAGAGGGTTAGGATGTGCACATTTTTGATAAAAATACTCAAGAATACTTCATCTATTTAATCTTTTCTGGAAAAGGTTTTCTAATTCATTTTTATCTATTTTTTTCAATCTAAATTTAAAATTTTTAGAAAATAATTTTATATTTAAATGATTTTTTGTTGAGAAATATTTAAAATATTATAATTGACAATTGATACTTTAAAGAATATTTTAACATGCATGATTTAAGATTTTAAAGTGAATAAAGCACTACTCATTTTTATTAACTCTTCTTCTTCTATTTAAACTTACATATTTATGAATTCCTTTTTTAGTAAAAATATTTTCTTAATTAACCTTTTAAAATATTAAAGTTGAAATATTACAATTGTTAGACGAAAAATACCAAAATCTGGATAATTAAAATTTTGAGTAAGATTTAAACAAAGATTTTTAAAATTTAATATTTTTAAATAAAATATTTAGCTCGAAATATATGAATCAGGATAAAGGTTCTTCAATACAATAATATCAGAAATCAATTTGCTTTTTGAAAGAAGGAAATTTGTTGGGCGAATATGAATTCTTTTCAAACATGTCTTATCCATATGTAATAAGGTGCTAGCAATAAACAGTATTAATAAAAATATCCAGTAAAAAATTCTAGTAGATAATCAAATAAAATTAATCTGACTTATAAAAAATTATGGAGCTAAAATCTAAAATTACTTACAATAAAGAAATAGAGCTTATAAAAAATTAATGCTTAATATGTAAATAAATAGATCACCATTTCATATCTTGCCCTTAAACTCATTTTTTTAAATCTCTATATTTTATTGCCATTAAAAAGAGGTTTTCAGTAAATCAAGAAAGGTATTTTAAAAATAGAGGAGGTAAAAAATCTCAGCGATTAATAATTAATATCCCAACCAAACAAGTTATTTCAAGCGATGATGATGACGATGATTATGATGATAATATAGAATAAGAGCCTTTCTTTTTTTAATCACAATTAAATCCTGTATTAGAAGAAGAGACCTCTATTTTATTATAAAACAATAAATATGGTACTTATAAAACTAATAATAAATCAAAATACAGAAAAGAAGAATCGAAATCTGAGTTTTCTGATCCACAAGAGTAAGAAGTTTAAGTAAAAATTATTTTAAAATAAAGAATTTAAATGAATTTATTTATCCATCTGTGTAAAAATCTTTTGATATTAATTCAAATCATCCAAATTGATTTTTATGTTAGAATTTAAAGATAGATATTAGAAAAAAAATAAAAATTTTTAATTTTCATAAAATAATTTAGGGTGAAAAAATACTTGAATAAGCTAAGAATAATCCCACTAATATAACTAACAAAAGATAAAGCATTAAATCTAAAATAAGCCTATTAAAATAATAAAGAAATAGCATGGAAAGATTAGAAGACTTAACTAGTAATCAAGATAAAATAGATTAGATTTAAAGAAATTATTTTTAAGAAGAAAAATCGATAACACTAAATATAGATGAAAGGACTTTAAATACGAATTGCAGTTAAAAAAATCCAACTGAATTAAGCTAAAGTTCATCTTTGTAGCAATAAAACTCACTTATGCGTGATAAAAGCTTGAGTCAAGTGACAAGCCAATAGGCACTAAAAAAATAAACTTAGTTTTAAAAACATTTAACTTATTTAGAAAGTATTAAAGAAATAGAATCTAATAATTAAATTTACAATCCAAATAAAAAATCTGAATTGAGTTAAGAAAATATTTTAAAAGGAAACACTTTGACACCATTAAATACGATATAAAGTGGACAATTACATTTTAACAAAAATCACGATTAATGCTCGTAAATGAAAATTAATAGCTAACTTTTGTAAAAATGTTGGAATGAATCTAATTTATACTGGAATTTTGATAAAATTGCTAATTTTATTTACTTCTTTCCTGAATTTAATTATAAAAATGTTTTAAAAAATACAAAATTAATTAAAGATAAAAAAAACACTGTTAAGCAAAATAAAAAATAAATTATTTGAAATAGTATTATTTATATGAATTAAGTTCGTTTTAAATCTATTTTTTTTAGATTAATCAATAAATTAAAATAACTTTATTAATATTCAATTAAACTCTTAAAAATTGAAATGGAATCATCTGATTTCTTAGAATAATGGTTTTTTTTTTTTAAAGAAGTACCATATTATATTTCAGTTAAAGATCAGAGCAAAAGATGAATTCTAAAATTTTTAAATATATTTGGAATGGGAGTTAAAAATTTTTTAAAAACTAAAATTAAAAAATTAAATGTATTAAATATTATAAATATTTTAATACTTTAAAAAAATTATTTAAAAATAAATGCCTTTCTAAAAAGTAGTAATACCACTTTACTAGATTTTGAAAGCTTTTCATTAAATCAATGGGCTTTGTAATGGATTAATACAAATATACTATTTTATAATTTATTATTTTTATAATCTTGCTGAAAACTCTAAATTAAATTTGAGATTGGTTATGGATTGATTATGTTTTAATTAAACTGAAATTATTTATCTTTATTTTTTATATGTAGAATTTATACGGTTATTAAAGTACTAATTAAATTCTAATTAAAAAAATAAAAATTTTTAATTATTTAGCTAGCTAGCTAAGATAGATAATAAGTAGAAATAAAAATGAGAGGATTTTAAGAAGTTGAAAAATAAATTAAAATTAAGTTATCTGGCCAAAATAAAAGATCTTACCTAGATATTGCTTAAAAGATGCCATCTTCAATTCTAGTCGTTGATTAGGATGATCAAGAAACAAAAAATAATTAGTCTTAATTACCTACTCCACTAAAACTCTAGGTATCACAAAAGCAATCTGATATTTCTTTTATTGGTAGATTTTACAGATTCATTCATTAATTTATGTTAAAAATTATTTTATTTAAATAGAGAAAATATTATAAGATTATATTTCTAACTATTTTACATATTTATATTTTTTTTTTGATGATTAAGCATATTTTTTATAATAAAAGTTGATAAAATTGATCTAAGCAAAATAAGCATCATTAATTAGATAGAAGACTAATCGACAAATTAATGGCACGCTGGCACTAAAGAGAAAAATGAATTTGCAGACACCTTTAAAATTAATGAAAATCAAGTGAACAGAAGTTGGTAGTCATCTCCTTAGTCGAGAAGTTAAAGCAAATAAGTGCACTAATAACAAATAAAAACATTAAAATCAGCTTAGTAATATCTTATTTATTTATTAACTTTTAATTCTTAATTATTTCTATATCTACTAATGTTAAAAAAATAAAGGAAGTTCATTCTTTTTATTTTTCTTTTACTTAACAAAATGTTAAGTAGAGCTTTGTTAATGATTATATTTCTAAATAGAATGTAAATGCAATAAATGATCTTTCTTTTATCACATGCAACTAACATAAGTTTAATATTATTTTTTAGTCATAATAGGTAGAAAAAACATTCTATGCACATCAAATAAAAAGAGAAAAAAAGTATACTAACTTCTGCTCAGAAATCCAAATTTATGCATTCAAAAATAAAGAATTATTTAGTTGATTTCATTAGTAAATTTACTCTATTTGGTAGATTTAAGCAAATGAAAGAAAAAAGTCGGTCACTATTAGGCGATTTATCAGATAAATACACTTATATTGCATAAAACAAAAAATTTACCTCTATTTATAACTTACTTTGGATGTTTTTGCAGCTTTTAACAAAGCTAGAAAAATTTGTAATTCTCATTTTTGAAAATTTACCTTTATTCAATCCAGAAAATAAACTAAGAATTTGTGTGAATGGACTCATTGCTTTTTACAATTGCTTTTATTTATTTACTATTTCTTTGACTTTATTTTTCTAAGCTGAGTTCGAAGAATACCATAATTTGTTTCACTAAATAGCTATAGTTGCTTGGATATTTGAGATGCTTTTGCAAATGAATACTGCAACATACCATGAGGGTGATTTTATCACTGATAGAAAAACTATTTTTAGAATATATGTCAAAGAATATTTCTTTTTTGAAGTATTACCATTAATTTTCGAAGGAAAGACTTCTTCAAATGCTACTATTAATATTTTATTACATCTACCACTTCTCCTTAAACTTAAAGGTATGTCCATCATTTTAAGTAAGTTAGAGTTTCTAATACTTCAGCATCTCCATAAACCTTATATAATGTAAATTTGTAAGTAGTTGCTGTATGTTCTTCTTCTAGTTCATTTTATGACATGCTCATATGCAACCCTAGCTTATTTTGAAAATAATGTTTTATAAATTGAAGAAAACTGGATTAATTTAGGTGATTTATTGATTTGAAATAAAATAAATTATTTTATGATTTTTTACTACTTTAAATTTCAGGAAAAATCTAAAAGCCAGATTCTTATTGGTGGACTAACTATTTAGAAGCTCAACTTTGGGCTTTTTATACATTGAGCAGTTCTTATTCAAGCTCTGTATTCTCATAATATGAATATGCCTTTACTTCTTTCTGGATGCTTATTTCTTATGTATTTTTTGCCTATAATCTTATGGCTTTGAAGGGTATCTTATTAGAAATGAATTCTGCTAAAGAAAATTATAAAAAAGATCTAAATTTACTAAATAGATATATGAAAAGGAAGAAGATAGATTTGTAAATAATATTTTCTTTTAAAATAAAAATGTATTTTTTAAACTAAAACAATCTTTAGAGAGCTGTAAAGAGCCATCAATTCACATGTAGTAAAGCAATACGAACAGGAAGCTTAAACTCAGTTTGAAGCGGAAAAAGATGCTTTGAAAAAGTTAAGTCCTCAAATGAGAAACAAATTAGTCATAGAATCAAATAAGAACATTGCTACTTAATTTTCATTTTTTGAAAATTTATCACCATAAACAATTTTAAACTTATACTAAATAATGGAGGAAGAATGTCATGCAGAGGGTCAAGATATTTAGATATTTGATAAAAACACTTAAGAATATTTTGTTTTTTTAATACTTTAAGGAAGAGGTAACAAATATATAAATAAATAAATTAATAAATAAATAAACAAATAAACATACAAAAATAAAAATAATTTTCTCTCTTTTAAAATATAAGTTGAAGTCTTGTAAACAATTGAGGGAGATGAGCTTGAATCTATTTCTTCTATTTAAGAGTAATAAAAATTATGAACTATCTTATTGATTTTTGTTTATATTTTTACCATAAACAAAATAGACCAAAAAATATGAATATTGAAGATAAATTTAAAAAGAGTGTTACAATGCAGTTACATTAAAAGTCTATTTGTTATTTGAAAGAAGGACAAATATTTGGTGAATATGAATTTTTGACAAAAACTGAATTGCCATATGTGATAAAATGCCAGCAAAAAACTGTGCTGATAAAAATATCAAATATAAAATTTTAAGAAATATTAATGCAAAATTAATAAGATTTTTAAAAGTTCATGGAACTAAAGTAAAGGGTTTTATTTAATAAATAAATCGAATAATTAAAAAGCTAGTGTTTAATATGTAAATAAAAAGACCATCATTTTATAAACTGCTACTAAACTCACTTTTTTAAATCTCCTTATTTTCTTATCACTAAAAATAACTTTTCTTAAAAGCAAGAAAGATAAAATCACTCCAGGAGAGCTAAAAAAATTTAAAAATTTATTATAGAATTATCTACATAATAAATTATATCTAACAATGATGATATCGAGATAGGAGTTGGCTTTACTTAATCTCAACTTTCAGCCATAAAGGACATAAAGGACGATGAAACATCTATTTTTAAAGAATAAAACAATTAAGGCGCTAATTTAAGTCCAGCAAGTAAATTTAAATTTTCTAAAGAAGAATCAAAATCAGAACAATCTGATTCGTAAGAATAAGAGAGTTAGGTAATATTTATTTATTTGTTTGTTTGTTTGTTTTCCCATTTATCCAAATTATTTTATTAAATTTTGAACATAATTTTCTCTCTATATTATTAAAATGAAATTTAATTAATTAGGCAAAAGAAAAAGCAAACGATGAAGTATTATCTTAAATTAAGAACGTACTGTCTAATTTGGGTACTAAAAGATCTAGTACTAAATCTAATATCAGCATTATGAAACAGTAGGGAAGGAATATTGAAAGATAAGATTCCAGTGCACATTAAGAAAAAATAGATTTGATAAGAAATTTGTCTGTTAATGAAGAAAAGTTCACTACCTAAAATACAGATGAAAAAAACATTAGCAATCATCTCAATAATAGCTAAAATAACTTATCAGAATATAATCAAAGCTAGACAATTCTATACCCCACACCACTTCCTCAATCACATTTTAACAAAAGTGCTAATTAAGTGCCCAGTTTATAAGTTATTAAAAAATAGAATGTATATCAACACTAAATTTATTTGGAAAGTATTCCAGAGCTAGACGTAAAACACAGCATTCAATAAGATTAATATAGACACTCTAATTTAAGCTAAAATACTTTATTTAGAGGAAATTCGTTAATACCTTAAAATACAGCTTAAGCAAAAAGATACAGTGTTAGCAAACATCGGAACTCATTAAATTTGAATTCATCTTTGAAATTTGATGAGGCAGTCTTCAAATTAATTTGGAATAGATCAAATTTGTATTGGGAATTTGATAAATTTGCAAACTTCATCTATTTCTTTCCTTAATATAACATTAAAAATGTTTTAAAAAACATCAAAAAGCTAAAAGAGAAAAGAAGCACTATAAAATATATTAAAAAATAAATTATTTGACTTATTTTTTCTACTAAATCTAGTTTATAAAATTAAATAATTATTATTTTTCTAAGCTTATATTTGTTAAATATCAACTCAATATTATTCCATATTATATTTATCCAAATTAGTGTTTTTATTTCTAACTAATTATTTTGTGCACAAAAGATTTTTTTTTTATATCTTTATTTTAATAAAAATTTAACTTTGTATTTAGAATTTGTTATATTTTTACTTAAATTTATATATTTCTTTAATTTACTTAAATCTATAATTATACCAAAAAAAAAAAATAATTTTTAATTTTTCATCATATTTTAAAAGTTAGTCTCCATCATCATATTAAGGATTTTTAATTCATTGTAAAAAAAAGAACAATTGAAATAAAAAATAGAACAAAAAATTATAAATATAAATGAAACATTTAAATAATAAGAATGTAATGTTTCTGAACTAATTGATTGAAAAGTTTTTGCTTGTTATTTAAAAACAAAATAGAGAAAATAAATTTCTTATAAATATCAATCTTCTGCTATGATTAAAAAAATTATATTCAACATTCCAAAGAAACAAAATTAGAAAAAAATAATAAAAACTGAAAAATTTTTTAGTAGAATTAATAATACCAAAGACAGATAAGTAAATATTAATAATGAGAGGAATTTAAGAATAAGAGGAAAAAGAAATTAAAATAAAGTTGCATGGAATAAATATAAGATCTTATCTTGATATAGCTTTAAAATAACCTTCTTCTGCTATCGTAGCTGAATAGGATGAGCTAGAAATAGACTTCAATACTTCTAAATAGCCTACACTCAAATAACTTTAATTATAGAATAAATCATTTTAAAAGCAGTCTTAATCAGATAGTCTAAGTATTTTAAAAATTATTTTAACATATTTATGAAATATAAAACAATTATTTTATCCTTAACTTAACTAGATGATTTTTCTATTATTACTTTCCCAAAAATAAATAAATACTTTTTAAATTTTCATTGTTTAATGTGATTATTTTTTTATAAACTATTAAAATACAAAAAATAAAACTAATCATTAGTCCAAAAATATAAACCAGAATTAGAAGATAGTCTTTAGCAGTTTTCAGGTCAAAATAAAGATTAATCATAGTAGATTTAAGGTGATTTAGATGAAGAATTAAAAGTAAAAAAAGTTAAGATTTAAGAAACTCTATTAAATAAAAACCTAGAATATAATTTATTTAATGACAAAAAAATAAGCTAGATGAATACTAAGAATAGTGAACAATCAAAAAGTGCAATAAAACAAAAAAAGTATTTTTCATTTTGTATTTTATCTAAAAAAGTGTTAGTTTGAGAAAATGTTTTATTCTATTATTTCTCTATTTTGTTTGATATTTTTATCTAATTAAAATAAGTAGAATTTTCTTTTAGCAAAAATAACAAAATTTAATCAATTATATTTAGTGTTTTTAGAACAAATTAATAATAAATAAATTAATTAAAAAATAATATTAATAAATTAATCTATACACTTTTTCTTACTTTAATTTATTAAACATAAATAGGTCAAAAAAATATTTGGTTCTCAAAAAAAAGCCCAACAATGGAGCAATAACTTAAGTCCTTAAATCTGAATAAATTCAAAAAAAAATGAAGCCTTTCTTAATGAGTTTTCTGATGAATTATTCATTTTTATATAGATTTAGATAGATGAAAGATTTAAGTAGACATCTAATTGGTGATTTATCAGATATGTTTACTTATTCATAAAAAAAATAAAAAAATATATTAAGTTATTTTATATACTTATTCCCTCTCTTTTTATAAAAATTAGAGAAATTTATAATTATCATATTTTAGAACATCCCTTTGTTCAACCCAGAAAATAAAATTAGAATTCTGATCAATGCACTTATAGTCTGCTATAATTGCTTTTATTTATTTACTATTTCTCTGACTTTGTTTTTTAAAGCTGATATATAAGATATTTAACATTTGTTTCACTATGTAGCTATAGCAGCTTGGATTTTCGAAATGGTTTTGCAAATGAATACAGCAACATACCACGAAGGTGATTTCATTACTGATAGAAAAACTATTTTTAGAATATATGTAAAAGAATATTTTATTTTTGAAGTGTTGCCTTTATTATTTGAAGGAAAAACTTCATCTAATCCAACAATAAACATTTTGTTGCATCTTCCTCTTCTTCTAAAACTGAAAGGAATGTCGATAATTTTAAGTAAATTAGAATTTCTAATCCTTTAGCATTTGCATAAACCTTATATAATGTAAATCTGCAAATAACTACTACAAATACTATTATTAGTTCATTTGATGGCATGTTCATATGCTACTTTAGGTAATTTTGAGAGAAATATATTACAAACTCAAGAAAATTGGATTGATTTAGGTAAATAAAATTCCTAAATATATATTATTTAACTAATTTTTGATTTATGTAGGTAAAATACAAAGTCCTGGTTATTGCTGGTGGACTATTTATATTGAAGCATAGCTTTGGGCTTTTTATACTCTAAGCAATTCTTATTCAAGTTCTGTCGTCACAAAGTACGAATACGCTTTTACATCTTTTTGGATGCTCATATCGTGCGTGGTTTTTGCTTACAATATAATTACTTTGGGAAAAATATTTTAAGATATCAACTCCGCAAAAGAGAACTATCAAAAAGACCTGAATTTGTTGAACAGATTTATGAAAAGAAAAAAGATAGATCTGTATTTAAATCATTTAATTTAATTTAAATAAACATTTTTATATTAAATAATTAGTGAATTCTAAAGAGCAATCAACTCTCACTTGATAAAACAATATGAATAAGAAATTTCTTCTCAATTTGAAGCAGAAAAACAAACTTTGTAAAAACTTAGTCCTCATATGAGAAATAAGTTGATCATGGAATCAAACAAGGGTATAATTACCTAATTCTCTATTTTTAACAATCTATCCTAGTAGACCATATATAATATATACCAAATAATGGAAGAAGAATGTTATTCAGAGGGTTAGGAAGTACAAATATTTGATAAAAATTCTCAAGAATATTTCATCTATTTAATCATTTCTGGAAAAGGTTTTCGATTTCACTTATAATTTCTTAATTACTTTTTTTCTTAATTAACATTTTTAATGTAAAAGTTGAAATATTGCAATAGTTAGATGGAAATTATCAAAATCTATCTCGATCAAATTTTGAGTAAGAAGACTGATTCAAATAAAAATCATTAAATTTAATCTATTCTTAAAAATAATAAAAAAAGGAGCTTAAAATATATGAATGCATATGATAAGGGATCATAAATTCAATAATATGAAAAATCCATTTGTTTTTTGAAAGAAGGACGTTTGTTGGGAGAATATGAATTTTTTTCAAATATTTCATATCCTTATGTAATAAGATGCTAGCAAAAGACATTATTAATAAAAATATCAAACATAAAATTTTAGTAGATAATCTAATAAAATTAAGCAGATTTATAAAAATTTTAAGAACTAAAATCCAAAATTGTTTATAATAAAGAAATAGAGCTTCTAAAAAATTAATGCTTAATTTGTAAATAAATAGATCATCATTTTATAAGCTGCCCTTAAACTCATTTATTTAAGTCTATTTACTTTATTGCAACCAAAAGTAACTTTTCAGTAAATTAAGAAAGGTATTTTCTCAATAGAGGAGTTAAAAAGAGTCAAAGATTAATTATTGATATCCCAACTCAGCAAATAATTTCAAGTGGTGAAGAAGATGAAAATGATAGCAATAAAGTTGAGCAAGAATTTGTGCATTTTTAATCACAGCTAAATCCTGTATTTGAAGAAGACACATCTATTTTTTTATAAAATAATAAAAATAGCTCTTATAAAACATATAATAAATAAAAATATAATAAAGAAGAATCTAAAACAGAGCTATCAGAATCTTAAGAGTCAAATATTTAAGTAATAATTGTTTTAACACAAACTATTTTATTTATCAAAAAAAAAAAAAGAATTTTTTATATAAATTCAAATAATCCAATTATTTTGATTATTTAAAGGCGTTTAAATCAATTAATCTTTAATTTAAAAAATATATAATTTAGGGTGAAAATACATTTGAATAAACTAAGAATTTTCCCTCTAATATACTTAATAAAAGATAAAGTTATAAGACAAGGATAAGCTTAATAAAATAACAAAGAAAAAGTTTTGAAAAATAAGAAGACTTAACCAGTAACCATGATAAAATAGATTAGAATTAAAAAAAACCATATCAAGAAGAAAAGTCATTAACACTAAATATAGATGAAAAAATTTTAAATATGAATAGTAGTTCAAAAAATACATCTGAATTAAGCTAATATTCAACATTATAACCATCGAATTCCCTTAAGCATGATTAAAGCTTGAAATCAATGAACAGCCAATAAACCATGAAAAAATAAAGTTAATTTTAAAAACATTTAACTTACTTAGAAAGTATTAGAGAAATAGAATCTCACCATCAAATTTACAATCCAAATAAAAAATCTGAATTAAGTTGTGATAATATTTGTATAGGAAATGGTTTTGCCCCATTAAATACTATATAAAGTGGGTAACTAAGTTGCAATAAATTCCACGATTAGTAGTGTTCATAATAGAAAATTAACAATCAACACTCAAAAAAAATTTGGAATGAATCTAATTTATATTGGGATTTTGATAAAATTGAAAATTTCATTTACTTCTTTCCTTAATTTAATTACAAAAATGTCTTAAAAAACATAAAATCACTCAAAGATAAAAAAAACAGTGCTAAACAAGTTAAAAAATCAATTATTTGAAATTAGTTTTTGTAGATCTTAATTAAATTTTTATTTAATAACTTTTTCAAATTACCATTATTAGTAAAATAATTTATTGATATGTATTTATAGTATAAATATAATCTTCAAATTTAACTCAACATGTTTCTAAGTAAAAATTTTTTTTGTAAGTAATAAAGTAAAAAATGAATGTTTTGGTCTTCATTTATTTTTAAAATATAAAATTAATTATTTCTCACTATATTATTCTTTTTCTTTAATATGAAAAATTTCTTTAAAATTTGATTTTTAATAGCCAATAAAAAAATTTTAGACTGGATAATTTATATTTTGCTTACAAAAAATAAAGAAGGTAAAGCTTTTTTATTACAAAATAAAATAGCAATTCAATTTTTAAATTTAAACCTCATATTGAATTATTTTTATCACCAAAATGTATGATGATTATTATAAAACAGCAAATATTAATTAATACAATTAAAAAAATATTAAAAAAATTTAATTAATTAGCTAGCTAAATTAATAAGTAGAAATCAAAATGAGAGGATTTTAAGAAGTTGAAAAATAAATAAAAATTAAGTTATCTGGTTAAAATAAAAGATCATATCTTGATATTGCTTAAAAGCTGCCGTCTTCGACTCTAATGGTTGATTAGGATGATTAAGAATCAAAAAATAATTAGTCTAGATTACCTACTCAACTAAAACTCTAGGTATAAGCTATATCTCGATAATCATAACAGCATTCAGATATATCTTTTATTGGTAGATTTTACAGATTCATTAATTTATGTTAAAACATATTTTATTAAAATAGAGTAGAACCTCTAAGTTTTTATTGCTATTCTTATAGTAAAATGGTTTTTATGATATTTAAACATTTCTTTATAATAACAGTTGATAAGAGTGCTCTAAGCAAAATAAGCAGCCTTAATTAGATAGAAAGTAAAAAGGAAAATTAGTGGCACATTAGCGCTGAAGAGAAATATGAATTTGCAGAAATCTCTAAAATTAATGAGAATCAAGGGAACAGAAGCTGGTAGTCATCTCCTTAGTCGAGAAGCTAAAGCAAATAAGTACACTAATAACAAATAAAAACATTAAAATCAGCTTAGTAATTTCTTATTTATTACTATTAATTCTTAATTATTTCTATATCCACTCAAAGTTAAAAAGTAGAAAGAAAGCTCATTCTTTTTATTTTTCTTTTCATAATCAAAAATTTTAAGTAGAACTTTGTTAATTCTTAAATTAAACTAAATTTATAAATAGAATGTATATGCAATAAATGATCTTTCTATAATTGCATACAGCTAACATAAATTTAATATTACTTTTTAGCCATAATAGGTAGAAAAAACATTCTATGCACATCAAATAAAGAGAGAAAAAAAGTTTACTAACTTCTGCTCAGAAATCCGAATTTTTACATTCAAAAATAAAGAATTATATAGTAGATTTCATTAATAAATTTACACTATTTGGGAGATTTAAGCAAATGAAAGAAAAAAGTCGGTAGCTATTAGGTGATTTATCAGATAAATATACTTATATGGCATAAAACAAAAAATATTGCTCTATTTATAACTTACTTTGGATTTTCTTGCAATTTTTAAAAAAACTAGAAAAATTTATCATTCTCATTTTCGAAAATTTACCTTTATTCAATCCAGAAAATAAATTAAGAATTTGTGTCAATGGACTCATAGCTTGCTACAATTGCTTTTATTTATTTACTATTTCTTTGACTTTATTTTTCTAAGCTGAGTTTTAAGACTACCATAATTTATTTCATTAAATTGCAATAGCCGCTTGGGTATTAGAAATGTTTTTGCAAATGAACACTGCAACATACCATGAGGGTGATTTTATCACTGATAGAAAAACTATTTTTAGAATATATGTCAAAGAATATTTCTTTTTTGAAGTATTACCATTAATTTTCGAAGGAAAGACTTCTTCAAATGCTGCAATTAATGTTTTATTACATCTACCACTTCTCCTTAAACTCAAAGGTATGTCCATAATTTTAAGTAAGTTAGAGTTTCTAATTCTTCAACATCTTCATAAGCCTTATATAATGTAAATTTGCAAGCAGTTGTTGTATGTTCTTCTTTTAGTTCATTTTATGGCATGCTCATATGCAACATTGGCATATTTTGAAAATCATGTTTTATAAATTGAAGAAACTTGGATTAATTTAGGTGATTTATTGATTTGAAATAAAGTACATTATTTTATGATATTTTATCACATTAAATTTCAGGAAAAATCTAAAAGCCAGATTCTTATTGGTGGACTAACTATTTAGAAGCTCAACTTTGGGCTTTTTACACACTGAGCAGTTCTTATTCAAGCTCTGTGTTCTCACAGTACGAATATGCATTTACTTCCTTCTGGATGCTTATTTCTTATGTATTTTATGCATATAATCTTATGGTTTTGAGGGGTATCTTATTAGAAATGAATTCTGCTAAAGAAAATTATAAAAAAGACCTTAATTTACTAAATAGATATATGAAAAGGAAGAAGATTGATTTGTAAATTATTATTTCTTTTTAAATGAAAATGTATTTTTTAAATTAAAACAATTTTTAGAGAGCTGTAAAGAGCCATCAATTCACATGTTGTAAAGTAATACGAATAAGAAGCTTAAACTCAGTTTGAAGCAGAAAAAGATGCTTTGAAAAAGCTAAGTCCTCATATGAGAAATAAACTAGTAATGGAATCGAATAAGAACATTGCTACTATATTTCCATTTTTTGAAAATTTATCATCATAAACAATTTTAAACTTATACTAAATAATGGAGGAAGAATGTCATGCAGAGGGTCAAGATATTTAGATATTTGATAAAAACACTTAAGAATATTTTGTTTTTTTAATTCTTTCAGGGAGAGGTAACAAATAAACAATCAAAAAAACAAATTAAAATTTTTCTTTCTTTTAAAAAATATAAGTTGAAATCTTATAAACTATTGAGGGACATCCGCTAGAATCCATTTCTTCTATTTACGAGTAATAAAAATTATGAACTATCTTATTGATTTTTTTTATTATATTTACCTTTTAAAAAATAGGCCAAAAAATATGAATATAGAAGATAAATTTAAAAAGAGTGCAACAGTGCAGTTGCATTAAAAATCTGTTTGTTATTTGAAAGAAGGATAAATATTTGGTGAATATGAATTTTTTACAAAAACTGAATTGCCATATGTGATAAAATGTTAACAAAAAACTGTACTGATAAAAATATCAAATATAAAATTTTAAGAAATACTAAAGCAAAATTAATACGATTTTCAAAAGTACATGGAACTATAATAAAGGGTTTTATTTAATAAATAAATCGAATTATTAAAAAGCTAGTGTTTAATATGTAAATAAAAAGATCATCATTTTATGAACTGCTACTAAACTCATTTTTTTAAATCTCCCTATTTTCTTATCACAAAAAATAACATTTTTTAGAAGTAAGAAAGACAAAATTAGTCTAGGAGAGCTAAAAAAACTTAAAAATATATAATAGAATTATCTACATAATAAATTTTATCTAATAATGATGATATCGAAATAGGAACTGGCTTTACTCAATCGCAACTTTCACCTATAAAGGATGATGAAACATCTATTTTTAAACAATAAAACAATTAAGCTACTAATTAAAATTCGACAAATAAATTTAAATTTTCTAAAGAAGAATCCAAATCAGAATAATCTGATTCTTAAGAATAAGAGAGTTAGGTAATATTAATAGATGTCCCATTAATTCAAATTATTTTATTTTAAAACTTTTAAACATAATTTCTCACTTTTTTATTCAAATGAAATTTAATTAATTAGGCAAAAGAAAAAGCAAATGATGAAGTGTTATCTTAAATTAAGAACGTACTGTCTAATTTGGGTACTAAAAGATCTAGTATTATATCTAATATCAGCATTATGAGGCAGTAAGCAAGGAATATTGAAAGATAAGACTCCAATATAAATTAAGAAAGAATGGATTTATTAAAAAAATAGTCAGTTAATGAAGAAAAGCTCACAACCTAAAATACAGATGAAAGAAATGTTAGCAATCATTTAAATAATAGCTAAAATAATTTATCAGAACATAATCCAAGCCAGACAATGCTATATCCTATACCTTAATCATAATTTAACAAGAGTGGTAATTAATTACCTAGTTTATAAGTTATTAAAAAACAAAATTAATATCAACACTAAATTTATTTGGAAAGCATTCCAGAACTAGATGTAAAACACAATATTCAATAAGATTAATATAGACACTCTAATTTAAGCTAAAATACTATATTCAGAGGAAATTCATTAATACCTTTAAATACAGCTTAAGCAAAAAGATACAGTATTAGCAAAAATCGTAACTCGTTAAATTTGAATTCACCTTTGAAATTCGATGAAGGAGTCTTCAAATTAATTTGGAATAGATCTAACTTATATTGGGAATTTGATAAATTAGCAAACTTCATATATTTCTTTCCTTAATATAACATTAAAAATGTTTTAAAGAACACTAAAAGGTTAAAAGAGAAAAGGAGCACTATAAAATATATAAAAAAATAAATTATCTGATTCATTTTTCTATATTGTTGAGCTTATAAAATTAAATAGTTATTATTTTTATAAGCTTTTATTTGTTAGATATTTATTCTATATTATTACATTTTATATTTATTAAAGTAATTATTTTTTGTTAGCAAATTATTTTGAACACAAAAGAATTTTATTTCAATTTTTTTATCATTATGTAAAGATTTTTTAATAAAGAGCGAGCTTTGCATTTTAAAAATAAATAATTTAAAAGAATTTTCTTTAGTACAAATTCAAATTTATTAAAAATAAATAATTTGTAAAAGTTAATTTGAACAAAAACCAATTAATAGAACCTGAAACCTTTTTTTTCTTCTTTTATCTCTAAATCAATAAATAAATATATATGTAGCTCTATAATTGCACAAAATTAAACTATTTTTTAAATAAATTAGTTTATATATTAATTTAGTTAAAATATTATACTGAAAAATAAATCTATCATTACAACATTTAATAGTAATTACGGTTTGATTGTGTAAAATTATCTCAAATTACTGATTTTGCTTCAGCTATGAAATATCTAATACATACTTGATTAGATTTATCCTAATATTACACTTCAAAACAAGTTAACTAAAAATTAATGGTTTAACTTCAACATTAACTTATTTAAACTCAAATTATTAGTTACAAGATTCTAATTTTCAAATAAATACCATCAATTGAAATTATCCATAAACACATACTTTCTCTTAACTCATTAGAAGATATCGATAACTAGATTAATTCATTAAGATTTTGATAAATTTTTTTGATAGTTATAAAGATACTCTATAACTCATAAATTCATAAAAAATTTTCAGACTTTCAAAAAAAAATTTGCAAATTACTAAGAAATAATATCAATTATTTATCAAATTTAATTAAAATAAAATCTTTTTTTAAAAAAGTGTAATTAATTATTGCTTATAATTAAATAAAAAAATAAGTAAATTTTGTGCTCAATAAAATTTTATTGCACAAGCTAGTGCTAATTGCTCATTTTACAAACATACTATTTTTGATTTAATTTTATAAAAAATTCAATAAAATATTTTTATTTTTTGTATTAAAAAATTAATCAATCGTAATTTAATTATTATACACTTAAAACAAATAAATAAATTATTTATTATATAAAATATATAATATACTAAAAATATTTTTATTAGCTAAATACTTAAAATATGGGAAGTAAAGGAAGATTTAGCAATTAATTATTCAACTAAAGTAGGAGAATTAAAAGGATAAAATGTATTAATTAACTGGCTTCATATAAATCAGAATTTTCAACATTAAATTTAATTTTAATAATTTTTATATATTTGTTTATTTATTTATATATTTTCAAAATAATTTATTAAATCATTCTAATAAAATTTTTAATTAGATTTAAATTTCCTTGATTCATTCATTTTTTGGTGTAATCATAATCTTGCTACCCTTAACCAAAGGTAAAAGTACTGCTAATAAAGTTTTTAGTGCTATTCCAAAGAGTAGCGTTTGAGCGTGCTGCGTATACTTTTTCTCTGTCTTCCTTAGACATTTTGAGAATAGTCATAATAGCAGACATCAGCAGAGAAGCTTCATTATAATATCTACCTTCCTGATAAATAAAGTATTTTAAGATTACATTTTTCAAGTACTCATGATTGATTGAATCTGAGTTTTAGTTTCCATTTTGATATTATTAAATGCTTGGAGATGAAGCTTCTGAAAAACCATAATTTTCTTGGTTTTATGGTGTCTGAGGTTTGTCTATAACATTCTAAGAATTTGGTTCACTATTTGAAAAAGAGTGGAATCCATGATATCCTTGTATGTCATTTTGAAGAGAAATTTACTTATTTTTAATAAAAATTCAGGTTATTTTCAAAATAAAATATTTATTGGTATGAAAAAGCTTTAAAATTTTTTGAATAATTTTTAAAAATATTTATTAAAGCTATGCTTTTGTTGTTGAATACACAAATCAACAAGCAATTTAAAATTAATATTTGGAAAAAATGAAATAAATGAATGAATGCAATCAATAATTGCCACGTTTTAAAAATTCATAAAATTTTAACGAATATTCAGATGATGAAATAATTAATGATTTGATATTAACTAAAATATTAGTTTTGTATTTATTTGCTTAATTACATATCAAGATGTTTTAATTTTCAAGCAGCAATTGAGTTTTTAAGATTTTCATTAAAAGAAATTGAAAAAATAAAAAATAAATATATTTACTATTTATTATAAGTCTGTTTAAACCTCTACAGAAGCCACTTATGTTTTTTTAATTATTGGAATCTCTACGGGTTTGGGAGGTTGCTTTGGAGTGTTGAGTTGCTATTTTAATTTTTAAATATCTGATTTCATTTCATCGAGTTAGTTTTCAAGAACTCTATTTTTGTCTAATGCTACTTCTAATTCATTTTTAATCTTTAAATAGTCATTAAGCTTTTGAGAGTTGGCCATTTTCTTATCTACATTACTTTAATTTGCTAGTTAGCTATTGTTTTGCAGCTCTTTCAAAAGCATTTCTGCTTTGAGTTGCTAAAATTGCTCTTCAGTTTTTCTTAGCTGAGATATCAAATCGCTCTTTTACTGGATAATTTGATTACTTTCAACTATTTCTTCTGCAAGCTTTTAATTCTATTCATTAAGTTCATAGAGCTAGTTTTCATATTTTTTTATTGTTTCTGCTAGATTACTGTTCTGATTTGCAGTTTTGGCGTTTTTCTAAGCCTCATCTAACATCTTTTCATATTTCTTTTAAGCTTCTTATTTTTCTTGATTGAGCTCTTAAAGAAGATTTGTTAAAGTTTAGTTCTGATGCTAATCTCTTTTAATCCACAACTCATGAATTTTATCATATTCATATTCACCCATATTAAATGCAGGAAGTAAATAAGGGTCTTTATCGAATACATTTTATCTAAGGAATTTAGTAAGCGATTCATAATCCTTTTTGTATAATTTCGTTTCCTTGTAGTTTTTAACGTACTTTTCCTCTAATTTTTATAGCTTAGTAGTGAGGGTCTTAATTTCTTTTGATTTATCCTTTAATAGCGAAATCAATGTCTCCTTGCTAATTTATTCATCTTCTTAGGTTTACTCTTTATCAGTCATTTTATTTGAAACTCTACTTTCTTATATAAACTAAAAATTTGACTAATTTATTTTTAAGCGAAATCAAAAATAATTAATTAAGAATTAATTTTTTTAGAAAATTACTAATAAATAATAAATAGATCGAGTTTATTCTTAATTTAAAAGGAAAAAAATACTAATGAATTCTCATTAAAATTTTTATCTCTTAATTAACTATACAAGAAAAGCCATACAATCAATATAAAAAGGTGTTTGAAATAACTTTAGTTCAATTAATTAAAAATTAAATGCAAAAATGAAATATTATTTTTATTTAATATTTGACTTATTCTTTTATCAAAAATAAGTTTTTTTGGTTTTAACAAAACAACAAAAGTAAAAACAAATTTATATAATTTATGTAGAATTTTTTTTGCTTAAATTAACTTGAAAATTTTTTTTATTATTTATAATCAACAAGAATTTTATTCTAAAACCTCATTTTATTGGTTATCTTCTTGAACAGCATTTTTAAATTCTAGGTACCCATAATTAATTTGAACTTCACTCTAAAACCACATTCTTTTGATTATCTTTTTGGACAACATTTTTAAATTCTAAGAGCTAGCCAGAATTAATTATCATTAGCTTCGTTGAATACAGAAGCGGTTGAAGACGATGAGATATTTAAAAAATTGTCTTATCTTTAAAATATTTTGTTTTCAGATTTTTAAATATTTGTTTTTCAGTTCTTACATCTATTTATGAAGTTGCATTATCGAATAAATAGATATTGCCACTTGCATAAATAGCTCTAGAAAGACAAATTTTTTACTTTTGGCCTCCACTCAATTCCTACAAATTGTATTCCATGGTTGATTTAACAAAATCATCTTACTATCTTTTTTTAATATCGTCTTCATTGAAAAATATTTTCTTACTCAACTTAGAAAGCCTTTTTTATTAATTATTGATATTTTTTTTATTGAGCAAATTGTTCATTGATGAATCAAGTTGTTGCTACTTAAGATACATTAACTCTTAAAAGTATTACTCTTTCCATTTCAGAATGATATCTTCACTGCAAGTAACTGCTAAAGACTGTTTAAATCTTTTAAAATTAAATTATTTCCAAACAGAACCTAGAATAACATTTTCCTTCAATGTTTCTTATAAAATAAAAGGTTCTTGCTAAACCCACCTAGTCTACCTTCTAATTTCTTCTAAATCCATCATTCTTATGTCTTGACCGTTTATGAAAATTTATCCTTGATAGTTCTCAAAAAAACCAAGTAAGAGAGCAAAAATAGTGGATTTTCCACTGCCAGAAGCCCCAATAATGCTTACTTTTTCTCCTTTTCTTATCTGAAAACTTACATTGTACAAAGAATAATTTTCTCTGTGAGGATACTTAAAATAGACTTATTTGAATTCAATTAAAACTTAGCCTCCTTCATAATATTCATTGCTTTCTGAAGTTTTGCTAGCAAAATAGCATTTTTTTATATTGTTATTTCCTAGGCTACTTGCTTTATCTAATTATTCAGTTTTTTATTCTAATTAAACACAGCTTTCTAAACTCATCATCATTTGATTTTCCTTTTACTCTTTCTCTTCTTCATTTTGATTTTAGAATTTTTGATCTATATTCTTTGTCAATTCGTTTTGTAGCTTAATATTTCCTAATTAGCTATTCCCATTTGAATAATTTTATTATTTGAAAGAAAACTCTTTCTTAATTTGAAGGTTAGTTCCATTTTAGGCATTTTCCTTATTTTAAGCATCATTTTTCATATTATTTTATTAACATTACTAGTTTTGTTTCTATATTTGCAAATATGCATTTTTAACTTCTTCATGCACCTATTCTTCACTCTTGTGTTTAAAAAGATGCTGATAAATTCTCTTTCTCGAAGTTTATGCACTACCAAAATCTGATAAATATCTTAGATTACCCACTAATTTAAATTAAATATTACTCATTAAATAAAAAAATTAATTTTTTTAAAAATACTAATTGAAAATATGGCATAGAGAATATTCAGGACACAAATGAAAAGGTCTTTGATATTGTATTTATTGAAATCTATTTTAGAAGCAATAAGGAAAAACCAAGATTAGCTTGAAATAATAATGAACATAGCAATAGCATACAAAAGGGCTTATTTCTTGGCTTTTTTCTTTAGCATATTTTGCTACTCTTCATAAAGAAGTGCGAATTACTCTTGGAGATATTCATGTCCATATACCATACTTGCAATTGCTTTGCTATTTAAAATTGCATCTTGTATAAATTCATTCGCTTTATGGTCAGTTATCTCCTTTTCTTATCTATCACTGCTGCTGTTTCTTTTAATAAAAAAACCAGCTATAAATATAATTGGGAATATTACTGCAATTATATTAGCCAATCTGTAATTAAAATGATATGAAACTATAAGTGCAGTGATAACCGAAGATGCATTTTGTACTTATTAACTTAATTTTGTACTCACTAAATTACTTAATTTTTAAGTATCCACATTTATCATCTCGTTTAAAGCACCTAATTTATTTTATCTAAAAAGAAAATATTTCATCATTAATTCGTTAAGTTTTACCATAAATAAAATTTCAAATATTGTAATTCCTCTTATATTTTCACCCACCCCATTTTAAACTGTTATTTGCAGGTGAATATATTAAATAAATAAAAAAATCTTATGAGATATTATATATCAGGTGATAATATGTAAGGATTTACAGTATTTGACATTTCTAAAAAAATTATTTCCTAAAAATTTCTCCTTTTATATTTAAAATTCAACAAAAATTTACTTTTTTAGAAACCATTAAACTGGTAGGTGAAGAGTCTTTCTAAAAATATATTTTTTGAGATTGAAAGAAAGCGTTTCTCCTGCAACATTTAAAGAATAAGTCATAAGAGTAGCAGAAATTAAACCTGTAATTCCTGTATAAATAAATTTGATCAGACTTTAAATAATAAGATTTTAGTTTTTCAAAGTTGGGTTGAGGGTGTAATTAGAAACATTATAAATTGTATCAGCTATAATTATGCAATTAAAGGGATAAATTGCTCCATGAATAATAGCCATCAATATGCCTATAGTTTACCATATCATTCCTTTCAAAGCCACTTTTTCTTTTAAGATATGTTTAAAAATTGTTAATGTATTATACTTAACTTAATTTTAGTAGTTTATCAACCATTGCTTTCCGTTACCGTACATATCTTATCTTTTTTTACTATCATTCACATTTAACTAAGAAGTTTGAGACTTTAAATCAGAGTTCATGTCCTAGCTTGCTTTTATTTCTTCTTTTCTAAGAACTGAATTTTGTTGTTGTTATATACTCTCAATTTACTAAATTTTTTTATGGTCAATTTAACCTGATATTAATTGTAATTCTATTTCTTAAGCATCAAGCAAGTAAGCCTTTTTTTATTCCTAAGAATTAGACTTTTTAGAAACTTGTCCTTAGCTACTAACTACACAATTATCTTTTTAGTTTACACTATTTGAGATTAATTAAACTTAATTGTTACTCTAAATTAGAGTGCTTCTTCTCTTTTTTTAATGATTGGTAAATTAACTAAATGTTTTATGTTCTCCAAAGTTAAATAACACATTTTCAGGAGGCAACTCATTATTTTGATAAGCAAAATCAATATTCATAAATTTTTTATCAATGTTATACTAAATTTTGCTTTTTAATCTTTCTAATTGTTTTTTTTGTTTATCAAGCTTTTTAACAGATTCGCTTTTTGATAATTTAATTTCTTAAAATTTATTTAAATGATTTGAATCAATATCTTAGTTATTAAGGGATTCAACTTCTTCAAATTCAAGTGTTTTTTTCATTTGTTCTTCTATTTATTGTTTCAGAAAGTAGTCAATTTCTTCAGTAATATATTAGCGCTCTTAAATCTTTTTGAATTAGAGTGAATATTAAAAATGATATTTTGGAAATATGAAAAAAAATTACTATGTTAAGATATATTCCATCTTCATTAATTAAATCTGAGTGCTTTCCTTACTTCAATATTTTACCTTTGTTCATTATAATAATTTTATCTTATTGTTAGATTTTACTAAAAGAGTGAGATATGATTATCGATGTATAATTTTTCGTTATTTCATCAATTAGTTATTGTATTTATTTTTCCATTTTAAAATCCTAAGAAGAAATAGGTTCATCAAAAATAAATATTTTTGGTTTTCTCAACAGTACACGAGCAATACACAATCTTTGTTTCTCTCCAACTGACAAATTTTTAACATCAGAATCTATACCAAGGTCTAAATTTTACACAATATTCAATAAATAAACTTATTCTAGTACATTATACAACTCTTCTAAAGATGCTTCCCGTTTAGAAATGAGCAAATTACTCTTAATGCTTCCAAAGAATATTTCTGGTTCTTATCCTATGTATCTAATATATTTAAAAATTATATTTTATTTTATAACAAAAACTTATTTCAATCAAAAACTGTTTACCCAAATTAAGAACGTAGCCATTTGAGATTGATGTCTTTGATATCTTCTCCATCTAAATATATAGTGCCTTGCTAAGGATCGTAAAACCTCATGATTAAGTTAGCTAAAGTGCTTTTTCCGCTTCCCGACTACCCAATTAGAAATATTCTCTCTCCTGGCAAAATATCCAAACAAATATTATCTAAGCATTCATATAATTAATTATTGACTCTATATTTGAAGGTAACATTCTGAAATTAGATATGACCTTTTAATTAATATTTTATATGATTAAAACATCCAAAAAAGTTCAAATAATTCTAAAATTCATTTAAGATAAATACCAAATTAAATTGGTTAGTTGTTTTATTTATCTATTTGATTAATTATTTTATCTGTTTGAAATGTTTAAATATTTAATTAATATTTCTATGATAAAAATATCCAGAAAATTTCAAATAATTCTATAATGCATTTGAGATTGATAGCAAATTAAATTAATTTTTAGTTTTATCAAATTGTGATCAAATGTTTAAACAATTAATTAATATTTTGTATGATTAAATATCCAGAAAATTTGAAATAAATCTAAAATTCTTTTTAGATAAATAGAAAATAATATATTAAATTAAACTAATTATTTGTTTTATTAGTTATTTAATAAAGTGTTAAACAATCAATAAATAAATATATCACCTTTAAGATCTCCTATTTCTTTTCCTATCTTATTTTATGGATTGATATTTTGGATAGCATCTATAGTAGAAAATACTCTCCCACCAGCATGTCTAGCTCT
This sequence comes from Tetrahymena thermophila SB210, assembly GCF_000189635.1. NCBI lineage: Eukaryota > Ciliophora > Oligohymenophorea > Hymenostomatida > Tetrahymenidae > Tetrahymena > Tetrahymena thermophila. The sequence goes on along the minus strand of NW_002476477.1, from coordinate 136,052 downwards.
TGTGATCATATTTAGTAATGGACTTAATTATCCAAAAACAATTCCACAAATTAATAAGCAAATAAAAACTATTAAAACGTCTGACAAATCAGTTGCCCTTCCTGACATAGCATTTCTAAAATTATTCTTTACCATCAAAGATCCAATTAAAAGAATCAAGGCATTCTATAAAAACAAAGCAAAAACTGTTATTCCTAAACTAACTCCTAAAATAATTGCAATTAAAAAAAAACTATCTAAAGAAATATAAAATTTACCTAGCTTAATACCACTTTTAATATTTTTCGACTTTGCCTCCATTATGTGCTATTTATATTTTAGAATGAATTAATTTTTTTTACAATTCTAACTTACTTCTTCGTATTTTTCAAAAATAATGTCTTGCTTATTATATGATTTTATAGATTAAATATGCTGAACTGATTAGTCGAAAATTTTTCCTGCTTAGGATTTGTCTTCTTGTCTCTATTACTCCATAAGCCTCTCAGTTTTTTCATAGTGATAAAAAGGATAAGCTAATAAAGGAATAGTAACCACAAGTATCTTATTAATAAAATAGAAAATAAATAAATTAATTGTTTAATTATGCTTAATTTGTATTTGAATTAATTTATCAATAGAATTTCTTGTTTAAATCTCCTTTTTGACATTGTAATTATTCATGTAGATAAAGAGATGTATAAATTGATATTCATGATCAAGATATTTAAAAGATACAACTAATGAGAAATCACTTAATTCTATTTTAAGTGATATATATTAATATGAATTAACATTACTAGTGACATCGATATATGTGTTAGAAAACTCTGTATTAGACTGCTGACTCCTATTGAAATAATTAAAATTAAGTAGCCAACCTTTTCAGCTATTCCATCTGTTATGCTGAAGAGTTCAGTCTGGATTCGATTAACTAATTTCAATTTATCTTCTTTAAAATACCAACTCATATCCTATCTAAATAGTGAATGATAATACTCAATTCTTATTTTAATAGACTGTGATGTTCCCGCAACAGCCCAGCAGTATTGTTAAATGAATGCTGCTACAAAGCAAACTGCTGCTATTATCAAAAAGAAAACTGAAACATTTGTAATTTCGCTGTTTTAGGATTTATTTTTTTGTATCGCTGTAATCATAGCATCACGCACTTCTCCATACAAATAACTAAACAGAGGAATGCATCCACCATTTACAATAGCTGCTAATGTTCCAAATATCATCATTATTTTATCATCTTTCGAAGAGAATCTAAATAGCCTAAAAAACCCTATTTTTAAATCTTAAGTTATTTGGCTTTGAAGGACTTTATATGGGACAGCTTTTAGAATTTATTCATCTATTTTTTAGAATTCTCTAATTTTCTTTAGTCTACGCTTCTCAGCTTTATCTACAGGCATTAAAATTTGATCTAGTTGCTAAAAAATTGTTTATATGTAAATATGATATTAATAATAAGTGTATTTATTTCTTTTAATAAAATACCTATCAATTACAATCTTTAAGTATTATTTAATATTGTGCATGTAATTTAGATTATGAGTCAATCAATACGTTTATTTTTAAGAAGATTACTTTTATTTGTTAATATCATCTTTTAATAACTTATCTATAAACACAATCTGTAAAAGCCACTTTAAATACAAATTTTACAGTTGTTTAACTATATTAAATAGCTGATTACAAATCTTCCTATTTTTAGATAGATGAATCAATAAATCTTTTCCTGATTTTAAAAATACTAATTTAAACTATATTTTTTTACCTCAAATTAATCAATCTTTTATTTTTCAATATTTTTTTCATCTTTTCTTCATAATATATTTTGTATTTACCAATAATTAACCCAATAACCTAAAAAAAATCAAAGCTAATAATATTAATTAAAATAAAACTAAAAAAGCACTTTAACTTTTACTGAACTAAATTAATCAACTAATCAATCATTAACCATATCATATAGGATAATTTATTTGTTATTTGTAATTTACAATTAATTTTTTTAAAAATTATTTGTTCATAATATTTGTTAAAAAAAAATAAAATAATTCAAAAATAAAATCTTCATATTTATCAATTCCAGTAAAAACAAAAATAATTATAAATTGAATATAAAAAATGATTTTGATTTTTTACATAAATTTTCTTTTAAAACTACAAAAAAAGAATTTAAATCTCTTGAGTAAACTGCCTAATTAATAATTTAAGAGCTCGAAATTTTCTATTCTAAGTCATTTTAAAAGAGAAAAATAATGAAATTTAAAAAAATAAAAAAGTAAAATAAATTTCATAAAAGATTTTTTATCTTTTAAAATATTAAATTTACTTTTTTTGGCCTAATTGAATATTTTTCTTATTTGCTCATATAACCATACTAAACATGACAACTCATCAATATTATAAGTATTTATTTTTATAAATTGTATTCTTAAGAATTTACTTTCATTCATTAGTTATCTTAATATATGATGATTTGGGATACTGTTTAGCTAATTTCTATTACTTTCTTTTTTATTATGATTCCATTATGCATTTGCTTTTATTTTTATAATAAAGCATCCCTTTTTTATACAGCAATCGTTTTTTTCCTATTATTGCTTATAGACATATTTGTAAAACTTAATACTAATAGATTTTATAAAGGAAAATTAATAAATAACAGGGCTGAAATAATAAGAAACTACAAAAGTAATGGTAAAATTTCTACTAATATTAATTTGCTTCTAAATTAATTCACTTTTAAAAAGGTATGAAAAAAGATTGTCTGACCCTATTTCCACTTATCTTACTCATTTGCTATTAATTCTCAAGCTTAGATATAGAATTTTAATACTAATCATTAATTATTCTTTTCTACTTTTTATTTTATTTCAGACTTGGGTAATTTCAATAATTCTAATCGAAGCTTGAAATTAGGTTTGATTTATCTCCTAAAATGAGTTAAATTATGAATATGTGGAATTTGTTATTTTTAAATATTTATATTATCCACTTTTTATCATGCATTTGGATTCAGCTATCGAATTTATAGAGTATGTATGGTGTATAATATACTTGGCTAGATTAGTAAAATGTTAATTAATAGGATAATATTTCAAAATACATATATAGCTTCTATTTTAACACTGCTACAATTGTAACTGTTGGTTACGGGGATATTTTCCCACAAACTCTCACTGAAAAGATTATGAGTATCGTTTGTGTCTTATCAGGATGCGGCGTCTTTGCGTATTCTATCAGTGAAGTAAAATAAACGTTCCACAAACAATTTATTTGTTGATATATTCATTTTTACAGATTATTATTTTTTCATACTTAATTTAAAAAGCTCAATAAATTCAAAATGAAAAGCTTTCTTTTAAACCAGCCATACACAATCAAACATTAGATTTTTTTATTTTAATAAATCATTTTTAATTCAAAAATAATCTAAAAAAATAAAGTAAAGATTTCATTCTGATTATTAATTAATTATTTTATTCGAAAAATCATTTTGATATTAAATTCTTATGTGTTAAATATTTTATTTTTTATTATTAAAAGGTAGGCTAAATATTTTAAGATATTTAAAAAATTTAAAAGCTTAGAAAAAGTAACATTTACATAATTAATAATTATTTGAAGTAGAGGAGGATAAGCAATATATTATAGCATAAAATTAGAAATTACCTTGAATATTACTGGAGTGAAAATGAATTTACATCTACAAAATAAGAATAAAGGATAATAAATTAATTATCAAATAATTTAAAAGAGAATTTGTTAATAGAAGCAAATAAAATTTTCATCTTAGAATCTCCAATACTCAGATAAAATTTTTCTCAATAAAGTTTATTAAAGGCAATAGAAATAGCTTAAGAGTAAAAATATACTCCTGAAGAAAATATATTTTAGAAAAATGATTTAGAATTCTCAATATTCTTCATAGAAAAGGGTTCAGTTGAAGTTTATATTGAAGGATTCAGCAACTTGTAGCAGAAATAAACCAAAAAATCATAATTAATTCTCAAGCAAGGACAATTTTTTGGTAATCAAAATATTAATTAATTATTTTAAATTTCAGCTAAAAACTAAATATTATCTTTTATTTTTAAGGTGAAGGCTCATTCTTTACAGGAAGGCCTAGGAAGTAAACATTTAGAAGTTTAGAATTCACAACTCTAATAAAAATTGATAGACAAGGATTCTTAAAAATTATCAAAGAAAACAAGGAAGATTATGAGTAATTTTGCTATATTAAAGATCAAATAATTTTAAATGGTTCTACATAGTTTTCTAGGACTTGCACTATATGCAAATCAAATGAATATACAAATCACAGTGAAGACAGCTGTCCTTTTATTCACTTTTCTGCAAATGTGTAGAAAGTAAACAAACCCTTTTTATTCATTATTATTATATTAATTTTTTGAAAAATAATATAAAAAAAAGCTTCAAAATTAATTTATGTACTAGACTTTAAATTCTGAACGAGTTGAATTTATTAGAAAAACATATAAATCTAAATAAACTTTGATTTATTTACCTGAAATGCAGACAAAATAGTTAAAATTTATAAATGAAAATAACAGCTTTATAAATCAAAAATGTAATTTTTCTAACAGCCAATAAAATTTATTTTAATAGACAAAAACCAATTTAAGCATTTCAAGCTAAGAAAATGAAGATGAATATGAAGATGATATTTTTTCTATCAAATAAGAAAATAAAAATCAATCACAAAATTCTATTGATTCCTTTAGTTTAGTGAATTCTCTTGGTTCAAAAAATATAAAAAAGGTGAATGAGTTCTCATAATCTTCAAATAAATTTGACTAATAGGTATTTTATCTAAAATTATTTAATTATTTTAAATGAATTTTTATAAAACAAAAGCAAGAATCTCATTCTCCTGATAAAAAGAAATAAACAGAGCCTAATAAAAAGAACCCTAATCTACATGATAATTGTATAACTTAGAAAAAATTAATTTAGACTAATGACACCTAGCTTTTATATTAAATGTATTTTACTAATTAGATTAGTAATTAGTAAATAGTAAATAACTAATCATAACAAAAAGATAAAACTGATATTTTAGATTAAAATAAGTTAAATATTATCTAAGCTATTAATTTTTAGGCCATCCAAGACCAAGATAATAATTAAAGATAGATACAAAAATATTAAAAAAAGAATAGTTTGTCTTTTAATAGAAATTCGACGTAGGATATTAATTATTAAATTTAAGATGATTTTAATGTTCCTTCTTATAAAAAAAGTTTTTCTAAATTATTAGTTTAAAACGATGATGTTAACAATTATTTATCTATTAGCCAAGCCTATATTTAATATCGAAATCAACTAAATGATATAATTATGTTAGAAAATTTTGATAAAATGAACATCTATGAAATCTACTTTCCTCACAATAATTATGATAAGGTTTTATCTCATACTCTCAAAAGAAATTCATTATCAACAAAAATAAAAAAATAATAAACTCCATAAGAAAAATAAAAGAGCTAAGACTTAATTTTCTTTAATCAAACTAAAAAGGATTAAAATAAAAGATCTTTTTCATCAAAAATAAAACCTTCATAAAAAGATTATGCAAAATTAAAAATCGATTGCTCATATAAAATTTTGCTAAATGGTACAGATAATTGTGATAAATAAATTAACAAAGAAGCATAATTAAATTAGTAAAAATATGTAAGCAATAATAATAGTTCTTTCTAAGAAAATAATGAAGAAAACTCATCCTAGATTATAGCACCAAATCGATTAAATGTTTAGTCTAGATAATCTATTAAAAATAGACAAAGCTTTTTTAATAGGCTAACTAGTGCTCAATCTACAAAATTAAAAACCGATCTTTCTTATTAAATGCAGGATAAATAAGAATAAAATATACTCTAAAGTGAATGAGAACCCATCTAAATAAAGTTTAGATTAATTTTATTTTAATTTATAATTAATTCATATTTATTAATATAAATTTAAACTAGTTTATATTTATATAACAATTAATTTTATTTGCCTTAGAATTAACATTAATATTTACGTAACAAAAACTTTTTTAAAGTAGTAGTATTTCATAATACTGTAAGCTCTTATTAATTAACACCCACTCCCTTTTAAAATTTTGTGTGATATTTTGGGTTAAAATTTTTTAAATTTTAATAATTTCTAGGATATTGGCAGGATTTTCTTAAGGATAAATTACATTATATCTTTAAAAACATTAATAAAACTAAAAACTAGTTTTTTCAATATTAAAATTTTGAAGCCAAGCGAGAAGTGGGAATATTTACAAAAAGTAGTCTTCATAATAATAGAATTTTTGTTATTTATTTCAATTAATTTTACAATGAAATATAGCTTTTATAAGCTAAATTAATATTTTGTAATTTTTCAAAATAAATAATAAAAAATATTTGTCAAAAAGAAAATTAATAAATCAAAAATTCAACAAAATTTTAATGTCATTTTAAAACAAACTTTATCACAAATTAAGTATTATTTAAAATTAATAATTTATAATAAAAAAATACAAATAACTATGTTAGAAGGTTATTTTTACAATAGTTATTAAATTTGAATTATATTATGAATTATTAATCAAATAAATAAAAACATTTAAAAAAAAAAAATTTTATAAATTTATCTTAAAAGATCATTCAAAAAGTTAGAATATTATAATTATATTCTAAAATACACTGAATTAAATTATTGATTCTCATAAATATCAAATATTAACTTGAATTTTAATCAAATAGAATTTCTAATATGAGAATGATAAAAAATTATAATAATATATTTTTATTTTACTATTTGAATTTTGTTTTTTAATTAATTTGTTAAAAAAAATAAATTAAACAAGTTTTTTTTATTAGCTTTTAAAACAATTTATTTAAAATATTAAAGAATTAAAATAAGTTAATTTGTTTAGAATATTGATTCAAATTGTTGAAAATATAATTTAGCTTTTATAAGGAGTTAAAAGAACTAAAGTAATACCAAAGTAAATTTCATGATTGATTCAATAAACAAAGAGAAAATTTTTTTTTGTTTGTGACTCTTTCTTTAATTACCTTCTATTCCATCAATTATAATTAAATTGTAGAGCTTATTTCTTATTATTGATTAAAAAAGTTTAAATCCAGTTAAGGAAACATTAAAAAGTAAATAAAAAGTATAAAAATGAAAGCTGCTATTTTTATCATAGTCTTGATTGCTTTAGCATCCGCTTAAAAGGAAAGTTAGTTTGGAGTAATTGAAAATTTGTTTAAAAACTCAAAAGAGTAAGTATATGATCTCTTTGAAAAGATTATCCATTAAGGTACTTCTTGCGAAATTGTTACTGCTGCTTCTTGTTTTGGTGATCTTAAAGGTCTTTTCGGTGACTGCACAAGTGCTATTTGTAAAATATTTTCTTTTAAATTAATTTTTGATAGTTATTTTAATATATTAGCAACTTCTGGTGTTAATTTAATGTCTGATTTCTTGTGCATTAAGTCCCTTTGGAATTTAGACTCCTCAAAAATTAAAAAATGTCATGGTTGCGTTTGTGATTTTGCAATTGCTGCTAAATTTTACTTGCCCACCTGCTCAAATGATAAAAAACTTTTGCAATCTGGAGTCAATGTTTTTGAAGAATTATTACAATAATAAATTTGAAAAATGCTCTTTATAATTTACAGTTAAGAAATTATTGTTTGTAAAAAAAAGCAATTCATGTTTATCTTCGTGTTTGAAATCTATGTATAAACATCTAAATTTTGTATAAATCAAATAATTCTTTTACTTAAAATTGTATGCAAAGTATTATTTAGCTTAACTTATTTCAAATTGATTGAATCATTCTTATTAAATTTCGCATAAATGATTCCAAAAATGTTATTTTATTTTTATGGATACTAATTCTCATAATAAAATTTATAATTTTTTACTTACATATTTGAAATAATTATTTAATAAATTATTGTAAAATTGAATAATTTATCTCCATGTCTTTGAAGAGATAATCTAATCTATTTATTATGTTCAGATTAAAATAGAATTTTAAGAATATAATATATCTCTATTTCATAATAATTTTTAATTATCCTATCATTAATCCCTTTTTATTTCTAAAAAAGAGTTGTGACAAACAAATTTGATCAAAAATATAATTTATTTTATTCATATTTATTAATTGATATTTAGATCTATCACTAATCTTTGTTAGTTATAGTTAAAATTTAAAAATATAGTGATTATTTATTATATTTTTAATCAACATAGAAAGTAACTTCATTACATTTTAAAGTATTGTAAATTTTTTTTACCTTTTCTAAAAAAATCAATTGAAAAAAAAAATTTATCAACTTCATTTATCATTATTGAAGGATTATTGAAAGGTAAATTTATTTAAAATTAATACTTTTTAATTTTAATATCTTTGTTTAAATTTGTGAAATTAAAGCAATAAAATTTTCTTATATTTAATTTATTTTTTATAATAATTTAATAAAATAATTTTTGACTTTTCATAAAAAAAAATAAATTTGCAACAAAGTAAATAATTTACCAAAGCTACTGCTTTTTTATTTAATATTATAATTTTATTTAAAATATAAAATTTTAAATTATAAACATGGGTTATCAATCATCAATACCCTTTATCTCTAGTTGAATTAATCTTTTTATTTTTTATGCCTTTGTAATGTAATATATTACCATATCATAAGGTTTGCAATATCTATTTCATTATATTTATTTAATTATAAATTACAATTAATTAGCATTAGCATGAAAAAAATATTAATAATTTTAAGATTATTTAATTACTTAAGATCTATTTTCAAAATTTGTAGGTTTTTACAGTTTAATAAACTCTAAGATTTGAAATATTTTTCATTTTTCCTGAGGTTAAATTATTTATTTAAAAACTAGATTATCTTTAATATTTTAAATTTCTTATTTACCCTAATGTCAATTGCAAAGTTTACAAATTTTCTAATTTACTTAAGGAATCTCCAATACATAAGTAACCTTTTTCTGAAATTTAGTTTTATCTTTTTATTAAAATTTAATTAAATTTTTTTAAAAAATTAATAAAATAAAAAAAAGAATTAAAAAAAGTATTCAGATGAAAACCATTTAATTTTTTCATTATTTTACCTTAAACTAAGCTATAAGTTTTTGATGCTTTACAATTTTTCTATGCATTCAGCTATTTTAACAGCTCCTTTATCGCTAATATTATTTTTTCTATAAAATTTAAAAAATATAAATAAAAATGATTAAAAAGAAAAATTTTTAATCAAATAATAGTTTTCACATTATAGCAAATATAATTTTTTCAAGTATTAAACAATTTTTTACACTAAATATAAAAACAATTCCTCAATTTTTGTTAGTGACATCAAACCTAGTATAATCCCATCATCAATCTGATTATTTCTTTTTTTAATGAAATTTATTAATCATAATCAAAAAAAAGGAGCACCACATTTTTAATTAATTTTGGTAAAAAGATTAAAAAATGAAACTTGTAAAATAAAATAATGTACGTATAGCTTAAATCTAATTTTTATAAATCTAAATTATTTCTTAATCCATAAGTAATTTATTATGCTCCTTCACTTCCAATTATGTTTGCTCTATAAAATAAAATTAGAATTTTGTTTTAAAAGTTCATAAATTATACTTGGTTAAAATTTACCCTAAATAGATCAATAGTTATTTAATTTGACTACAGTTACTTAACCATTTTCCTAAAGTGATAAGACCTTAATCTTCTATTTTATTTTACCTTTAGATTTATAAATCAGATTAGAATTAAAATAATCATTTAAATAATTTTATTTTTATTTAATAAATATTTATGAATTTGATAAAATAATTAGATTTTTTTAATTTTGAGATAAAAGTTGACAAATATTTTTAATATTATTTAAAAAATAAATAACTTTACTATTATTAGCATCATTCAATTCGACTCCTAATGCTTGTGCTCCTTGATTACCAATTTAATTTTACCTTTTTAATAAAAAATTAAATCACCCAACAGTTTTTATCAAAATAATTTTAATTCATATTTATATTTAGTTAAAAGACCATATTTGTAATTCTTAAAGAATATTTACCATAAATAAAGTATTAAATTTTGCACTTTAGTACAATTGCTTAATCCTTTTGCTAGGATAGAGCAACTTTCATCACCGATATTATTTTTACTTATATTTTAATGTAAAAAATTAAATCAATCATTTAGTAACATTTATTAAAAAAATCTAAATTTTTAACAAATATTGAATAAAAAGGTGTTAAATAGTTTACGACAAGCTCAGTTCTAAACTAATCAAATTTTTACAGTTTTAGAGGCTTTCACCAATATAATAAGCTCCCTAATCGACTATTTAGCACTCCCTTTTTAAAAAATGAGTTTAAGAATTGTTAAGATTATGTTTAAAATTAAAAATAATAAAGAGATTTTAAAAGAAAATTACCATAAATATAAATGTAATTATGTCAAATTAGTTAATGCATTGAGCATTTCATTTATGTTAGATACTCTTTAATCTTAAATATTATTCATCCTTAATTATTAAATTATCATTATTAAAAATAAATCTGTTATTATTAAAAAACAATTTAATAAAACTATTAAAATTTTAGTACACTAAATATATTAAAATTTAATTATTATTTTTTATCAATTTTAAATTTATTTGGCATAATATTAAATTAAAATTTTAGAAAATTAATTATATTCTAAGATAAGATAGATAAGTAAATATACTAAATAATTTCTTTTCTCATAAGTTAACACTCCTTTTTATAAACTCATAAAAATTTTTTAAAATAAAGTCTAGCTATTATTTTTTCGGCATGTTGTATATCACCTTTTTTTAGAGAATAGACGGTAATTTTTATTTTTGTTACTTAAAATTTGACTGAAAATTATATTTAGTCATTAATTAAACAGAAACAATTTTAAAGAAGAATTTATAAAGTGACTTATAGTGAAAAAAATTATAATTTATGATGATTATTTCTTATAAATTATGGTTAATCTTTACAAAAAAAATAAAGGTTTAATTTGAACAAATATATTTAGAATGCTTTCAATTTATTCCTTAATGTTAAGCCTTTTGTTTGTCGTTTTCTTCTTTTTCTATTTATTTCTTTTTTGAATTTCTATTGAAGAAGATGTTAGCGAGGTTATTAAATGGTAGCTCAATTAGCACATAAAATATGAAAGATATTAAGAAAATAATCGGGACTTGAGCTACATAAATGTTTAAAACGTTTTATATACTCAAATACATTGAATCGTAAAATGACCAGAGGGAGTAAGTTTCTATTGCATAGTGATAAAGGTAGCCTTAAAATGTAAGTTTAGACATAAACTAAAATATGGATGAGCTCATTATTTTTACTATTAAATCTTTAGAACCGCACACAGAAGGTAGTAAAACTAGTATAACAGCTAAAGAGTAAAGGACTCTGCTGATACCATATACAAAATGTTAGGTATTTTAGTTCCAATAGTCAACTCCATTGACTTATAATGGTCTTGGTCCAAATATCAAATAAAAAATTATAGCTAATCCTAAAGAATATGACATCCATTTTACAAAGGTCTCTCTCATGTAATGTGATATTTTCATGAGGAAAGATACTTTTTTAGAACTGTCATTTTATTATTTTTCTATTTGATATTCTTTGTAAAATATACCAAACAATAAACCTAAAAGATAAGGGGGAATTCTACACCAAGGCTTAAAATAGATATCGTTCCAGTGAGGATTGAGCATAGGAGTTAGCTAACTAACTATTAAAATTTCATAGTCATAAGATAAATAAATTGCCAATCCTATGAATGCTCCCAAAGCACTAAATATCAAAAGTTTACCAGCAGTTTTGTTATTAGCATAAACAATCATTAATATTAGAGATAATACAAACATTTGCATGTCATTTGAAAGATACCAAGTCCATGGAAGGCAACTAATAGGCTCATCATATAGATTATCTATAAATAACATTTTCTTCAATTTATTTTCGTCACATAATCCACTAAAGAACTCAATTTCAGACCATGTAGGAGATTAGCCAATCTGACTTAAATATTACCAAATTACATAAAGAGCTATAAAATAAGTAGGTAGAATTCTACTTAATCTATTTAAAATTGCTATAAAGTAGGAGATAATCATTTTTAAAAAGTTTTTTACCTTAAAACTTTGTTAAATTTTTGGATCAGCAATAACATAAGCAAGGAAAAATCCTCCAAGCATAAAGAAAACATCAACAGAATAAAAACAGCCTAAAATAAACAATGTAAAAGGCTCTTTTTGAACTATATCGAAATCATTAAAATTGGAATAATATGAAATACATATGAGAAAACAATGACCTAACATAACTTACAAGAAACTTAAAGTTCTTATGCAATCAAAAGCAGCTAAGTCTGAATTTCTCACTGTTACATTGAATGTTTTTTAAAGATTAGACTTCAAATTCCAACAATTAATTATTCGCATAAAAATAGATTCATTTTCATTCTCTAACTTTTTTTGACCTTCGTTTAGAGTTTTTTTTTCTTCTAAATTCCCTTCAAGTTCTTCATTTAGCTTCTCATCTTCAAGTTTTAAATAGTCCTAAATTTGATTTTTATTAATTAAATGACTTTTAGCGTTAGAATCTTTTGATTCTGAGTTACTTTTATTTCTATCTTTACTTTTACTCTTAAAATTCACCATAAAAAAAGAAATTAAAGTCAAAAGAAGTATGAAAGCTAAAATTAGAGAAATTATTATAAAGCCATAGTTATCAGTTGAAGGCTTCTCAACAGGGTATTAAACAAAGTCAAATTGATCAGGAGTTATTTATGTTTAAAATACTAATGACAACAGATAAGCGAATTCTTTCTTGATAGATATCAGAGCTTTTGCAGAGCAAATATCTTTAATACATATTCCTTCGAAAAATGTTACACCAGGGAAGTATAGCTTTAATTCAACAAAGTTCATCTAAGGAGTTCTTAGGCAAGCTGCTACATCTCCTTACTAGTTTAATGTACTTCCTGAATAATTTACATAAGCAATTTTAGTAGGATCTGTAAATGATTTTCCTTAAGCAACTTCAGAGATTAGTTCTCCGTAATAAATTAAACAAGAATTCATAAGTTCTAAAAGCTTTTTTTTTAAATTAATAAATTAATTAATTATCAATTTTTGCTCATCCAATTTTTAATTACCATAAATAATATTTTTCAAAACTAAATAAATAAATAATTGTATATTTTTTTTTATCACACAAATAATTAATTGTATAAATTTATCACACAAACAGAAGATAGATAGTTGTTCAAATATTTTGTATTTATTTGCTTTTATGCTAATATTATTTTTATATATAAAGTCAAACCATTTTGACTTAATCATTTGTTTCAAATTTTAACTTACTGCAAACCTAGAAAAGAGCTTATATTTTAATTTAGAGTAACCAAAGTCTAAAAAGCGATAAATTCTATGAATATCCTACATCAAAAATAGATTAGGTAGCTGATCATACAATACGTATTTAATAAAAAGTTAAGATGTAGAATGAATTATTAAATTTAATTGAAATATTTTTAAATAAAATCCTTTCTTTATTAATGAAGGAAAATTAAACATTTCTTTGTAAAATTACCTTAAAAATAATCTGAGTATTTTTTTTAAAATATTATTTTTGTAAAAAAAAATTTAGTTATGAATTAAAAATTAATCCATATTTATTTTGAGTATACTTATCTTTTCAAAATACTTATCTCGCTCAATATTAATTTAATTAACTTAACTTTTTCTAGTAATTATTAATCTAGATAGTGTCAAATTTTTTGATAGTTAATAATTTTTAAATTCGACCAAAATGAAAAAGTCAATAAATTATTTAATTCTAAAGAATATTATATTAAATTCCAATAAGTTATTTACAACTTAAAAAGAAAAAAATTAATTAAAAAACTTTTGTATGATGATGTTTGTTGATCAAACTAATTATTTTTCAGATTTTATTAACTCAATTTTAAAACTTTAATTTTATTTTGATTTAATGAGTTTAAATTATTCGCTAGCTTGATTGATAATTATTGATGACCTTACTCAGAGTTAGGTGTAATATATTACAATATTATTATAAATTTTATTTTAACCTACTTTTATTTCAGAAAAAGTGTTATCAGTTCACTCACCCTTTCAGCAATCAGATTTTTATTATTTTAATTTTTTACAAAATAATTCTTTGTAAAATATTTTTTCAAATACCTACTTTAAAATTATTTTATCAAATACATTTTCACATTAATTTCTTACATAGAATAAATTTATCTTACCTAAAATATTTTTCCTTAACCAGAGTGAAAAATTTAGCAAAAAATTAATAGGTTGGATTTAATTAATGAGAATATACAGTATTCAGATTTTATTATCAAAGAGGATTTACAAATTCCTCTTTTAGGAATTAAACCAACTTTATTTTATTATTATAAATAAATATTTAACTAAAAATAACATTTATGAGGAACTTAGTTTACATTTTATGAATCTGATATTGATATTTCAAAAAAATAATATAACAGTAAATAATTATAGATTATTTTTATTGAGGGTAAAGATATGAATATTAAAAATGAATAATTTTTAACAGATTTAAATAATTTTTATTTTACATCTTTAATTATAGTTTATGATTTAAATAAAAATAATAAAAATTTGAACATAAAATTCATAAATTTAAAATAAATTTGATTATCAATATATCAATAATCATATTTAATATTTAACTTTACTAATCTTTTCAGTTTATTTGCTTTTCTGTAATTATATGATTTTTCACTATTACTTGAGCAAGAACTATATTAAATTATAAAATAAAAAATGATAAAATAGTAAAAAATTGATTTAAAAGTATTACCTAACATCCACCTCCAAAATTCTAATATTTGAGCAATTTAACAAATGCTTAGATTTCAGAAAATATTCACTATCACTTTTATATATTTACTTAAATATTAAACATTTTTATTTTTAATTTTTCTTACGATAAATCTAATCTTAAAGTGTGCATATTTGTCAGCTTACTTAAAGATTATCCTATGCTTAAATATCCTTCTTCACTAATAATATTGTCTCTAAATTTTTTATTAAATTAAAGAAATAAATACAATAATTTTGTAAATTAAACTATCAAAAAAGTCTGATAAAATTTCAGAATATTTATCTTTGAATTCATATTAGTATTTTTTATTTTAAAATTTTTTTAAAAAATAAATAAACTTTATTTGCTATTTTATTAACTTAAAAAATATTTAAATTTAATAAGTATATTTATGCTTTATGAAGAAATTTAAGTTTAAGATTATTTATGTTATTTTCATAAATTCGTATTGAATATGAGCCACCTTTATAAAAATTCAAAGTTTATAACAATATTTTTGTAGTATTTTACCCTAAACTTAAAAGAAAATCTTTTGTATTTTGTAATTTCTAAATTTGTTTGCTGAATTCAATAGCTCCGACTTGGCTAATATTATTTTACCTTTTATTTTAATATTGAAATTGAGGAATTAACCAAAATTATTAAAATAAATCAATAAAAATCTTTTTCAATAAAATTAGTTAAAAATTAAAGCTTAAATTGCTTTGCCTAATTACCCTAAATAAAGCTTTAAAATTGAAATATTTGGACATTAACTTAATCCACATGCAATGCTAGAAACTCCTTCATCGCCAATATTACAATCACTATTTAATATAAAATAAATACAGGTAAATTTAGCTAATGATTATATTATATTAATAAACATAATAAATAAATATACTCTAAACTTAAACTTATAGTTGATAGGTTTTAG
This sequence comes from Tetrahymena thermophila SB210, assembly GCF_000189635.1. NCBI lineage: Eukaryota > Ciliophora > Oligohymenophorea > Hymenostomatida > Tetrahymenidae > Tetrahymena > Tetrahymena thermophila. Next base: position 120,178 of record NW_002476477.1, on the reverse strand, counting down.
CATTCAGACATCCACCTTCCTATTTCAGATGCTCCCTCTAAACCTAACTGGCTTGACCTATTAAATAATAATCAATACATTAATAAAATTAAAAGCTATTTTTTTATATATTCACGGTAAATAGAACTGCAATTTTTAAATTTGAGTGTAATTTTTTATCCCTGACAAAATGCTAAGAGCTCCTTCTTGATTAAAAAAATTTTGTCTTTTAAAAATATAAAAAATTAAAAATAATCGAATTGAGATTAATGTAAATATCTTTATTAAAACTATTTTCATAAATTTGAAAAAGAAATTGTTTTGATTATAAAAAATTTTAAAAAATTTTTGCTTTGAAAAAAATAAATTAATTTACTAAAACGAGCACTCCAAGTTTATCAGATTTTAAAAATTACTCAAACCCATCCCTAATGCTTATGAGCCTTTATTTCCAATTTAATTTCCCCTTAAATTTCAATAAATATTGATTTAACGACTTTAAATATTTTGTTCTGATAAGTAAAAATTTATCAAATTAAATTAAAATTATAAAAATAGCAATAAGCAATAGATTTACCATATAAACAACTTCAAACTTTCAATTTTTGTACAGTTGCTCAATCCTATTCCAATTCTAGAGGCACCTAAGTCTTAGATTTTATTTTTTCTTTATTATTATTTTTTTATAAGAATAATTAATTGTATTTATCAATTTGCTTTAAACTTAATTTTTAAAAATCAAAATAGTCACCATTATAAATCTATATTTAGTATCAAAAAACATCTATAAAAACAAATTAAAATGTTACGCCAAACTAAGTTATAATTCAACTAGGTTTTTACATTTTTTTAAACCTTCACCTATCAAATTAGCCTCTTCATCACCTAATTAACAGCTCCTTTTGTAAAAAACAGTTAATTTTTTAGTTGATATTATAATTTTATTTATTTACCATAAATTTAAATGTAATTATATAAGCTCTGAGCAATTAATCATCCATTTTTATATGCCAGATACCCCTTTTTTGCTCAATGAGTTTTATCTAAGAATAAAAAAATAATTTAAAGTGAAATAATTAAAATTTAAAAAACAAAAATGTTTATTATTTATTTCAATTTAAAATATTAAGCATAAAAATCTTAAATATTTCAATTTTTTTAAGTAAAATTTATTTTGTCAAATTTACCCTAAGTTAAAGTCTATTTTTTAAAGATTTTTACAGTTGCTAATTCCTTCGCTGATAGAGCATATCTGATCATCAGAAATTGAACAATTTCTTTTAAGAAATAAAAAAATATTACTTTTTCACATTAACATTTCATATTTACTGCAAAATTTATTATCAAGTAAATAAAAAATTTATTATTTTTAACATATATTTATTTATTTTGAAAAAAGTTTGTTAAAAAAATAAATTTTAATACTTTAATTATATATTAAGATGGCTGACAGTTTTCAAATCAAATTTAGCTAACTTTTTGATATGGATAAATATAATATTCTTGAAATTTATATTTTAAAAACAAAATTTACATCTTCTAAATTGCTAACAGAAACATTTTATTCCAGCATTTTTATTTTTTACAAATTTGAATTTTAGATTATTTATTTAATTAATTAATTAATTATGTATTTATTAAATTAAAGTAATTATTTTTTTAACTATAAACATTGGATAATGATCCTTGGGTTAATTTATTAAGTAAAATTTAGTAAAATATAAATGTAAAAAAAATTAAAAGTATTAGTAATGCAAGAAAATATATTAGATAGTGTTAATATATAAAATTTAACAATTTTAAGTAAGTAGCTATGTTGTAAATAGATTTCTTTATAGTGTGCTTGGAAATTTTTATTTTATAGAAAATTTAAAGTAAAAATATGACAGTTGATATTAAACAAAAGGATAAGAAGCTTAATTGAATGTTTGTTTTATTAACTTTAAAAAATTAAAAGTAAAATTAAATTTTGTAAGATTTAGGAAAATATTTAAGGATACATTTTTACTTTAACTAAGTAATAAAAATACTTTTATAATAAAAGCTATCTTCTATTAAGAATTTAACCATATTTCTTTAAATACCATAAAAGATCATAATTTTTAGCTTCTTTTTGGTTTAATTTAGAATTTTTTTTACTTTTAACAAGAGTGAAAAATTTAGTAAAAAATTAAAAGGGTGGAATTAATTAATGAGAATATTCAGTATTAAAATTTTGTTATGAAAGAAAATTTACAAATTCCTCTTTTAGGAATTAAACCAACTTAATTTTATTAGAAAAAATAAATAAATATTTAACTAAAAATAACATTTATTAGGAACTTAGTTTACATTTTGTGAATCTGATATTGATATTACAAAAAATAATAAAACAGTAAATAATAAGATATTATATTTATTGAGGGTATAGAGATAAATATTAAAAATGAATAATTTTTAACAGATTTAAATAATTTTTATTTTACATCTTTAATTATAGTTTATGATTTAAATAAAAATAATAAAAATTTGAACATAAAAATCATAAATTTAAAATAAATTCTATTATCAATTTTATATCATTAATCATAATTTAATACTTAACTTTACTAATCTTTTCAGTTTATTTGCTTTTCTATAATGATATAATTTATAACTATTAGTTGAGCAATAACTATATTAAATTATAAAATAAAATATGAGAAAATAGTAAAAAATTGATTTAAAAGTATTACCTCACATCCACCTCCAAAACTCTAATATTTGAGCAATTTAGCAAATGTTTAGATTTCAGAAAATAGTCATTATCGCTGTTAAATATTTACTTAAACATTAAAAATTTTTTATTTTAAATTTTACTTACGATAAATTTAATCTTAAAGTGTGCATATTTGTCAGCTTACTTAAAGATTATCCTATGCTTAAATATCCTTCTTCACTAATAATATTGTCTCTAAATTTTTTATTAAATTAAAGAAATAAATACAATAATTTTGTAAATTAAACTATCAAAAAGTCTGATAAAATTTCAGAAATATTTATCTTTGAATTCATATTAGTGTTTTTTATTTAAAAATTTTTTTGAAAAATAAACTTTATTAGCTATTTTCTTAACTTAAAAAATAATTATGCTTTACGAAGAAATTTAAGTTTTAAGATTCTTTCTTTATTTATGTTATTTTAATAAATTTATATAGAATATGAGCCACCTTTTTAAAAATTCAAAGTTTACATTAAAAACAATATTTTTATAATATTTTACCTTAAACTTAAAAGAAAATCTTTTACGTTTTCTAATTTCTAAATATATTTACTGAATTCAATAGCTCCGACTTGGCTAATATTATTTTCCCTTATATTAAATATTGAAATAAATTGATGAATTTACCAAAATTATTAATATAAATCAATAAAATTAATTAAAAATTAAAACAGAAATAGCTTTGCCGAATTACCCTAAATAAAGCTCTATAATTGAAATATTTGGACATTAACTCAATCCACATGCTATGCTAGAAACTCCTTCATCACCAATATTACATTCACTATTTAATATAAAATAAATATAGATATATAAATTTAGCTAAGGATTTTATTATATTAATAAATATCAATAAATAAAGATACACAAAACTTAAATCAATAGTTGATAGATTTTAACATTTAGACAACCATCTTCCTATTTCAGATGCCCCTTGTAAACCAAAATGGCTTGACCTATTAAATAATAATCAATATGTTAATAAAATGAAAAGCTATTTTTTATATATTCACCCGATATAGAGCTGTAATTTTTAAATTTGAGTGTAATTTTTTATCCCTGACAAAATGCTAAGAGCTCCTTCTTGATTAAACTAATTTTATCTTTTAAAAATATAAAAAATTAAAAATAATCTAATATGAAATGACTTTAAAATATTTTTATTTTCATAAATTTGAAAAAGAAATTGCTTTGATTCATAAAAATTAAAAAAAAATTATTGCTTTGAAAAAAATAAATTAATTTACTAAAACGAGCACTCCAGGTTTATCAGATTTTAAAAATTACTCAAACCCATCCCTAATGTTTATGAGCCTTTATTCCCAATTTAATTTCCCCTTAAATTTCAATAAATATTGATTTAACGACATTAAATATTTTATTCTGATAAGTAAAAATTTATCAAATTAAATTAAATTTATAAAATAGCAACAAGCAAAAGATTTACCATATATAAAAAATCAAACTTTCAATTTTTGTACAGTTGCTCAATCCTATTCCAATGCTAGAGACACCTTAGTCTTAGATTTTATTTTTTCTTTTTTATTATTTTAATATGAATAATTGATTTAGCAAGTTGCTTTAAATTTAATTATAAAAAATAAAAATAGTGATCATTAAAAATCTATATTTAGTATACTAAAATACCAATAGAAGTAAATTAAAATATTACGACAAACTAAGTAATAATTCAACTAGGTTTTTACATTTTTTTAAACCTTCACCTATCAAATTAGCCTCTTCATCACCTAATTAACACCCCCTTTTGTAAAAAACAGTTAATTTTTTACTTGATATTATAATTTATTCAATATTATTTATTTACCACAAATGTAAATGCAATTATGTAAGCTCAGAGCAATTAATCATCCATTTTTATATTCCAGATACCCCTTTTTTGCTCAATGAGTTTTATCTAAGAATAAAAAATATTTTAAAATGAAATAATTAAAATTTAAAAAAACAAAAATGTTTATTTCAATTTAAATTATTCAGCTAAAATTAATAAAAATAATAAATATTTCAATTTATATTAAGTAAAATTTGTTTTGTCAAATTTACCCTAAGTTAAAGTCTATTTTTTAAAGATTTTTACAATTACTAATTCCTTCGCTGATAGAGCATACTTGATCATCAGAAATTGAACAATGTCTTTTTAAAAATATAAAAAATATTACTTTTTCACATTAACTAAAATTTCTTATTTACAACAAAATTTATTAATTATTTTTATAATTCAAACAAAAAATAAGAAAGCTTATGAGTAATTTAAAAAATGTGAATTTTAAGATAAATAGTTTGTTTTTGAGTTATGAGATATTTTATTTTTACATTAAATCTAGCTTTAAGTTTACCAAATTCTGAAAAAAGCTTAAAGCAATACTTAATTAAGAAGCGGTTTCGTTATCAAGTTATACATCTCTATTAATTTATTTATTAATAATTTTAAATTTTAAGATAAAAGAATAACTGAAATTTAATGAATAATAAATATATTAATTTTTAAGAAACTTTAATTAATTTTTATATTTAAATATTTTTTAAAATATAAAAAGTTATACCCTAAGTCTATCTATAAATCTTGGATAGTTTTTAATTTAACAAGAGAGCCTATTATTAATGCTAAACCTTAGTTATCAAATTAATTTCCACTAGAAATTATTAAATCAAAGTAAACTATTATAAAAAATATTAATAAGTTTTTACTTATGCAAGAGTTAGAGTTTTGTTAGATTCTAACACTTTTCAAGAAAATCACTTAGTGCTTTTGCTCCTTAAGGATATGATAAATCAATGTAGCAATTACTAATTTTATTAACAAGGATTTATTTATTTTACAAATAATTTTATTCATTTTAAATAAATAAATAAATATAAAATTACTTTAAGTTTAACTAAAAGGTTGTCAAATTTTTAAATTCTGGGAGATTTTTAAACAGTAAAACAATCTAATTGCCATTAATTGCTTTATTTCTTATTTTTAAATTTTAATTTTAAAAATAGCTAATTAAAATTTACTCAAAATTCAATATCAGAGTTTGAATTAATTAGCACTGTTATAAATAAGAATTTAGTAGAATTATCCCTTTATCTAAAATATAATATTCCCTTTGAAATTATTTTAAAGAAATTAATATTTTCATTCAAAAATTAAAATAATAAACTGATTTTGAAAGTTTGTTAAAAAAATAAACTTTAATACTTAAATTATATATTAAGATGGCTGACTGTTTTCAAATCAAATTTAGCTACCTTTTTGAAATGAATTAAGTATATTCTTGAAATTTATATTTTAAAAACAAAATTTACATCTTCTAAATTGCTAACAGAAACATTTTATTACATTTAACTCTTTTTATTTTTTACAAATTTAAATTTCAGATAATTTAATTAATTTATTAAATTAAAGTATTTATTTTTTTATACTGAGTGAATTGGATAATGATCATTAGGTTAATTTGTTAAGTAAAATTTATTAAAATATGAATGTAAAAAAAATTAAAAGTATTAACAACATAAGGAAATATATAAGATACTATTGAATAAAATATAACAATTTTAAGTAAGTAGCTATGTAGTAAATAGTTTTTTTTTAATGGGAAATTTTTACTTAATTTAAAATTGAATGTAAAAAATATGATGGTTGATATTAAACAAAACAATAAGAAGCTTAAGTGAATGTTTATTTAACCTTAATAAAATTAAAAGTTATATCTCTATGGATTTAATTTTTAGTATATTTTAGAACCCTTTAAAAAGAACATCTCTTTATATAAATTCAGTAATTAAAATATAAAAATTAATAATATTTCTATAATAAAACTTATCTTATATTAGGAATTTAACCAGATTTCTTTAAATACCATTAAAAATCGTAATTAATTTGTAGCTTCTTTGTTATTCAATTTAGAATTTTTTCTACTATAAAAATGGTTGTATTAATGATAAAGATAATTATAAAAATGAATTAATAAAATAATTTGATTTATTAAAAAAATATTTAAAAGCATAAAATACAATGCAATGATAGCTCAAATAAAAAAAGAGCAATAACCAGAATAAAATTAATTTTATAATTTAATTTTAAAAAGAGATAGATGAATTATCACGGAAATTAAAGCAGTATCTATCTGTAATTTTATAATATATAATTTTATTCTAACTAAAAAGTCTTAATTATTTTAAATATTTGATTAATAATAAAAGGGTAAATACCTATTAAAATTTAGTCAATAAAAGTATTTTGAAATATATACTTTATCTATCTATCTGTCAACCAATTATATTTCAATATTTCTTAGTTAGAATAATATAAATCTATTATTAACTATTCAAATATAGATATATTAATTAATTCTTTTCTTATTTACTTTTATAATTTTTTTGTTGTAAACGTATGCTTTTCAAGCTTAATCTAATTGAAATTTATTTGATTTATAAAAGTAGAATTGTTATCATAAAATTTTAATATTGTGTGGATAAAAAGAGATAGATACAATCTTATATGAATATATTTAATGAGAAAACATTTGAATGGACAATACATAATAAAAATTGAATGATGCATTTAACTTAAGGAAAATAATTGCAATTTATTTGATTAAATTTGAGAAAGGATTATTTCAAAATAAGAAAAATATATAACAAAATATATATAAAAAAAGACAAATTTTCATCTTACATTTCATTCAAAATTAATTTCTGAGTGAATGCATTTACATTTTTCCATATTTTTATTTATATAATTATATTGTTTGAATTGCAAGAAAAGTAAATTTATGAATTAATAAATAATTTTAGAGAAATTATTCTTAATTAGGTTAAAAAAAATATCTGAAAAAAAAACATTTTATTTATATTTAACATAAATCCTGTATAATAATACCAACCTAGGATTAACGTCAATTAAAGCTTTTATTTTTTCAACCATATAATTGCTAAGCACATAAATGGTTTATGTAAATTTGAGTGATACTAAAAAATTACAGTATTGATAATAATTATTAGAAGTATCTTATATCAAATGGGTGGAAAAAAATTGATTCGACTGACTATTGATTTATTTTGTCTATTTAATTTAAGATATTTTATGAGATTAGATCAATTTAGATAATTCAATATTAAATCAAAAAATATGTAATTAAAAATAATGAAAAAAACATTAGTTCTTTTTCTCACAAATTTAGTAAGCTTTTTGCTATGCTAAAGTAATTCTACAGAATTAATTATTTAAATGCTTAATGAATAAGGAATTTAATATAAAAAAACTGAGTTTTTTTTTTAAATAAATGGACCTCCTAATGCTAATATTTCCTTTACACTAGAAAATACTACTATTGTAGATTAAATTTAATTTAGTCCATTTTTGAGTATCAACTTTGAAAAAATAATTCTACGAAATGTGTTAATTGATATTAAAACATTAACTTTATTTGATGGAGCAAAAGATTTCTTAACATTAAATTTACTTGACTCTTTAGTTATATATTAGCTTTAATTTGATAACTTATCAGCATACGGACGTATAATTAATGTTAGTAGTGTCAAAAATTTAGCAATTTAAAGTGGGTTCATAAAAAATAGTAATATGAGCTATGGGTTTGGCAAAATTTCTGAAGTTACTGCTTTTAGTGTAAGTGATTTGACAGTAGATATTAAGACAATAAGTAGTTTAAATGATAATTTTTATGATCTATTAAAAGTTTCGAAATTTATTATGAAAGATTGCAATTTTGGTATGATTTAAAAAAATTAAGGATAAGAAAAAACTTATTAAAATTAGAAGTATTCGAATTTTTTGAAATTTTAGAGTAATGACGTTAAGAATATGTTCAATTATAATTGCTCTATTGAGATAGAAAATATAATTGCTAATTTTAACAATTTAAATGTAAGGTTTCTTCTAATAAATAATGATATGACTCATCAAACAGTCATTAAAAACTCTCAGTTTAGTCATATGAAAAGTTTAGACTCTGGTGGTTGCATCAAAAATTGGGGATTTGGTATTCTTCAATTTACTAATACAACATTTGATTCTTGCTAAAGTGATATGTTTGGCGGAGCTCTTTACACTGGTACCTTAAGCATTACAGATGAGATAAAAATATCAAATTGTAAAAGTAAAATTGGTGGAGGAGCTTTTTTAGGGAATAAAGCATATCAATAAATAGATTATGATAAAATTAAGTATTTTAATAACTCTGCTACTGTTTCTTCCTAGTAGTATTTTATATGTACATCTTAGCCAGATGATAGGATGATGTATAATTGTAATTTATTTGAATTTGATTCAATTTATGAATTAAATGCAGAATTAGTTAATACAGAATATCACTAAAAAAAAATGGAAGATTAAATATCCTATGCAGACTTTCATGTTGAAATACATAATGCTTCAGTATACAAAAATCTATTATATGTAATAAGATTCAGAGTAGAGTATGAATGTGCTGAAAAAAATTTTAAGTAAAAATGTGTTGTTAGAGAATTTGATGAAAATTAATCTATTGGAAACCTTTATAACTATTTGAAGAATGACACTAAATAATACTTTATGAATAATGATTTACCTGACGCAAATTACCCTTACTTGTTAACTAGCTATTCTCTTTAATATGACTGCAAAACATCTTATGGATTCATTGATTTATTTTATTTCTTATATGATCACACATCAAATTCAAGAAGGGTTTGTTTTCATCCTAATTCAAAATGCGAAAAAGGAATGGAGTAAATATTTAATATGAGGTAAAATGAAATGTAATGCAAATATTGTGATTCGGGTACTTATAATGATTAAACCAATAGCAATTGCTAAGTATGTGATAAACAAACATTTGATAAGTGCTACGCTGATGTTTCCTACCTAAAATAAAACTTCTGGAGACCTTAAAATTCTTAATTTAATGATACATACTCTTGTTAATTAAATTAGAAAAGTTGTAATGGAGATAGCAGAACAGGATATGGAAATTAATTGTGTTCTGAAGGTTACATAGGAGCTTAGTGTTTAACATGCGATATTAAAGGAGAGTTTTGGGAAGGGGAATCATATGGATAATAAGGCTACTTCAAGTGTGTTAAATGTAGCTCTGTTAAAAATAACAATCTTTATATTTATTTATCTGATTGTTTAGCTCTTTTCATGTTCTTTTTCACTATTATAAGTAGTTTTAAAAGAATGAGAGCATAGATTTACCGAAAATATCTTTCTTTTTATATGAAAAAAATCTACATAGGATATAGCTTTGTAAGATAAAAATAAGCTTCAGTCTACATGAAAATACTTCTTTTTAATTTCTAAATGTATCTTTTGACCTATTACTTCGTAGATTTCAATTAGTATGATTCTTCTATTCATAGCAGCATATATAATTTTTTCAATCCTTTACAAAGTTCAGATGGTGTTTCATATGATTGTTTTCTTAAAGAATACTTTCCAAATAGTGAAAGTTTAGGATTTATCAAGCTTTTGATATCAGTTTTCTGTCCACTTATCTTAAACACTTTCATTTTATTATTAGTTACAATTTACAGTTAGATAAGAAAAAAGAATTATTATTTTTTACTGATAAGCAGCTTTTTATATAGCATAATTTTCGTTTTTTAACCCTCCATTATTTAATATTCAATTGAATCGATCACATGTATTCAACTCACTTCTAGAGATAGCTATCTAATGATTGACACTACAATAAATTGCAATGATTAGTCGTGGAGAAGCTTAATGTATGCTGTTAGTATTCCAGCTCTGGTTATTTACGTATTTGCTATACCTCTTATATTTTTTGGATATATTTTCCAAAACAGGAAGCAGCTAGAAAAAAGTAAGATAATTTTATCGTTTGGATTTATGTATGATGAATACAAAAGATAGTATTTCTATTGGTAGTTTATAAAATTATTATTAAGTACCTTATTATCAGCCTTGGTTTCTTTTGGAAAAACTCATATTGTAATGTGCTGTTTAGTATACTGTGGAGTGTTGAGTTTATATTCTACTTTAATTATATACTACAAGCCTTTCTAACAAGTATTCATGAATAAAGTAGAAATCACCTCTATCAGTTTGTCTATCTTATACTTTTTATCATCTATATGTCTTTAGTTAGAATTCAATATAGGAAACTAATATGATTAGTATTAAATGGGTAAAATAATTTCAGAAGTATTTTATTACTTGGTATTGGCATGCTAATTTATTTTCTACATATATATTATTCATAAAATAATAATATCAGTATTTTATACTTCAGTACAAAAGATGTAAAAATATAATTGCTCATAGAGATTCCTCAGTAGGTTTCCATCTGCAAAACTTTAAATTTATACTAAAAATCTTGAAATAAATTTTTAAAGGTTTAGAAAAGTAGTTAAAGACACAATCAAAAATCAAAATTTGTCATCGTTTATTAATTCAAAAAGTGACGATTATTTTTCAGATGAAAATGTATGTATTAATGATGATAGATCTATTAAATAAAAATGACTAAACCATTCACTTTATTTCAAAATAAAACAATTTTAAATAAAATTAATTTATAAATTTAATGTAGTGCATGTATGAAAATATATATATGTTTGTATTGCTTTGTAAATTGAACTTTTTTTGGCAAAAAAATAATTAAATTAAATAATTATTTTATTTATAAAAAATCTAAAACTTAAAGAAATTATTAAAAAAGAAATTAAAGTCTCAATTAAGATAAAATGTCTATAAAATTTTACAATATATTTATCAATAAAGCTGAATAAATTAGATTAACTAATTTTTATTTTTTTCAGTAAATAAATTATTTATTTTAGTGTGGAGAAGTCAAACATCACCGAAATCAATAAAACCTTTAATTTTTAGCTTGACCAATCGCTTAATTTTTAAAGCCTTTCTTTTGTGATATATTTTATCTTCCTAAATTAGCCAGCTACAAGAAAATTTTTATGATAAAAATCTATTAATTAATTTATTTAGTTTAATTAAAACATGTACCTGAGATCTAAATCTAAAATCTTAATATTCTTACAATTGACTATTTCAGAAGATTTCAGATATTTTTCATCTTTGCTATTTTTATTTTCAATATTTAAAGACTTTCATATATTTTTAAAGTTTTACCTAAAAAGCAATACCAGAGTAATAAGTTTAGCTATTTTACTTAGGGATTTTCCTAAACTTAAATATCCTTATTCAGAAATTTAATTGTCCCTATTTTTATTAAAAAAAAAATATTGACTTTAATATAAAAACTAAATGAAAATAAGTTATTTGCTTTATCTTAATACTTTAAATAATATATCTTGCTAAAATTGTAATATTGAGTTTTAAAATTAATTAAAAAACAGAGATTAAAATTATTAAAATTAGTTTTTAAGAGAATTCATAAAAAATAGTTTAAGTATCTATATTTTTTAATTTGGGTAAAATTTAACTATCATACTGAATAAGTAAATGTATTTTTTACCTTAAGTTAAGCTCAAGCTCTTTAAGATTTTTGAAATTTTCTAACTATTTGCTAATTCCAAGCGCTCCTTGATCTTCAATTAAATTCTCCCTTTCATAAATAAAATTTAAATTAGTGAGTGACTAAAAATATTTATAAATATTTATATTAAAAACTAAAATAATGAAATTATAAGAAGTAATTTGTACTCTAAATATATTGTTAAGTTTGTTAGTTGTGTACATTAACTTAACTTTTCAATCAAACATGATGCTCCTTTATTACCTATTTAGTTTTTACTTTTTGAAATTAAAAATTAAGATATGAGTTATTTTTTAAACCTTAAAAGTATTCTTATAAAAATTATAATTACCATCTATTTTCAAAATAAATAAACAACCTTAAAAATTTTTCTTAATTTTGGGGGTTAATATAATTTGAGGTGAATTAATAAGAACTTACAGTTTATCATTTTCAATTTTAAAAATATCATTATTAGTTTTTTCTAAATTAAGGTATGTTAAGGTAAATGAGAAAAGATTATTTTTAAAATTTATCACAATTAATTGAATTTTTATCTTAACTTAGAAAATAGATGGTCAGTAGGTAATGATTAATTTAATATTTTTTAAGTATAATTAATTATTCTCAATTTAAGAGATAAAACTTACACAAAGCTAATATCTAAATTAATGAGATTTTAACATTCGCTTATTCCTTCAGCAAGTGCACAAGCTCCTTCATCTCCGATTTTATTTGTCCTTTAAAAATAAATTTAATTATTAAAATAAATCATAATTTAGATTTTACCAAATATAAAACTGCAATTTTTAAAGCTATGTGCATTTACTAAATCCTTTTCCTATACTTAATGCTCCTAAATCGCTTATTTCATTTTTCCTATTAGATTATATTGAATAACAAAAATATTTTTTTAAAAATAGCTTGAAAAATTATTTTACTCTAACTCAAATTATAAATCGTTTAGGTTTTTAAGATTGCTTAATCCCATCGCAACAGCTTACACTCCTTCATCACTGATTTTGTTATCCCTATTTTTAAAAATTATTCAATTTATTTGTAATTTTTAAATAATTAAAAAGATATTTTTTTATATAAACTTTAATAAATTACCATAAATACAAAAGTAAATTGGTAACTTATGTACAACTGCTCAATCCTTCTCCAATACTAATAGCACCTATATCCCCAATTTAATTTTTACTTTTTAAATTAATAACAAAATTTTATTTTTAAAATACTACAAATTTTATTTTCAATTCTATTATTTTTTAATTTTTATCAATTTATTGAATAGTAATAAGTATTATCAATCTAAAAAAAAATTCTGCACTGTTAATTTGTAAAATATTTATTTATGTAAGTAAATTTAAATTAAGTTAGCTAAAAATAAAAATAATTCTTATTATTATTTTTTAGAAAGCAAGAATTAAATAAAAGAAAAAATAGTTTAATCAAATTTAAATTTTTAATAACAAATAGATAGAAACTCATTTTTTAAAATAATAAAGACCCTCAGAATTTTTTGATTTGACTACAGATTATCAAAAATTACAAAATAATATTACGATAAGCTGAGTTCTAATAATGTTAAATTTTTGCAACTCTTTAATCCTTCTCCTATTGAAACAGCTCCTTAATTACCAATTTAGCACTCCCTTTATTTTAAAAATTAAAATTAAGCAAAAATTAATAAATAAAATAATTAATTTTTAATTAATTTGTTTTTTCAAATAATGTTTTTTTTAAATAATAAAAAAATTAAAGAATTAAAATATCTATTTACCATAAGTACAAATACAAAACTGTTAATTCTGTAAATTAGTTCAATATTTATCCTATACTAGAGGCTCCTATATCACTTATTTTGTTTTTTCTAATATTTATAAATGAATATAAAAATTTAGGTATGAATTAATTTTTCTTAATTTCTTGTTTCTTAAACGAATTAGTTAATTCAAATAAATAAAAGAGTAAAAAAATAAAATAATTTAATTATATTATTGATTAATATATGATAAAGTAAGGGAGAAATTAATAAAATTATGATTAAGTAAATCAATTAACTAATTATAAAAATATATATATCAAAAAAATAAAGATTTTAATTTTAATTAATTGTAAATATCTTTGAAAATATATTTTTATATAATAGGCTTGATTAAGCCCATGACTTTATTTAAAAACTATTTAGCTTAATAAAAATAAATCAAAAACTAAAATTTATTAGTAAAAAGCCAACAAAACATATGCTTTTTTAAACCTTGATCATGAAAAATATAAATAAAAATGATATTTACTGTAAACTTAGCGATAAATTTATGAGTTTTTTGCATTTTCCTATCCCTTCAGCAATAGAACATACACCTTTGTCAGAAATTGGGTTTTACCTATTATTAAAAGTTTTTATAAATTTATTTTTTTATATTTTATAATTGCTTTATGAGTATCTAAAATAATATTATATTTTACCATAAATAGAATTCAAGGGATGTTATTTCAGTGAGATTACTAAGTTCTTGTGCTAAAATAGAGGCTCCATCATCACAAATTTAGTTACCACTTTTAAAATATAATTTATTTAAAGATACAAATATAGGTTGTAAACTATTTTTTTCTAAAATATTGATTGAATAAATTAAAAAATTAAATAACAAGTAAAGTTAACTTAAATTTCTTATTTGTTTAATAAATATTGAATTTACCCTAAAGAAATTTACAATTTTGTTAGGTTAGTACAATTAGAAATTATCTAGCTTAATGCAAACGCTCCTTCATATTTAAGATGATTTCCACTTTTAATATTAAATTTATTAATTATATAAAAATTATTGAGTAATTTTTATTTTAAAAAATTAAAAATTCTTGAAAAATAAATTTTTATTTAAATTTATTTGCGATTTCTTTCAATTTAAATATTTTACTAAATTTGCTCAAAGACAGTTTTATATATTTTTAGTAAATTTAAATTATTATTTTTAAAATATCTGAATTAAATTTTAATGAATATTTTACCTCAATTCGAGTATTAGGCTAGATAGGTTTTTATGAATTTTAATAGTATTACTAAGCGCAATAGCAGTATTATCATCAATATTACTGTATCTTTTTTAAATATAAATATTTAAATTACAAAAATTATTTAATTATTTAAAAAAATAATTTAATTGACTTCAAAACAGAAAAGATAGAGATAAAGATAAAATTTTAATTAATTAATTAATTACGCAAAATCAAGTTCTAATTTTTCAATATTTTTCATTTCCATAATAGCTTCTGTTATTTCTAATATTCCCTCGTTCTAAAGTTTGCAGCTGCTAAAATTTTTATTATAATTAAGTAAAAATAGATTAGAATACTTTAATTATTACGATAGTAAAAGCTTGAGTTCTGTAACATTTAAGCACTTTTTTAAAAACTACTTAACAGTTTTTGCTCCTTATTATTTAAGAGATGGATTTTCACTATTAAAAAAAATTATATTCATAATTAAATTTATTTTGAGTTTTTAAAAATGAAGAAATATATTTTTTAGAAATTAATTTTTTTTACTTCAAATTTAAAGAAAGGCTAGTTAATTCTTTGTATTCAGGCAAGTCATTTAAAATTTACTCTAAGTTATTATCAGTAATATCTTCATATCTTTTTTATATAGAAATTGTTGAATTTTAGTTTACTTATTCATTCAATTTACGAGTTAAATAAAATTTTACTCTAGATTTAATTTTAAACTTTAAATTTATGAGCAATTTTTTAAAGAAGAATTCAATTAAATTAGAAATCTTTCTTCAACTTCAAAATTCCTTTTTTTAAAAAAGTTGTTAATTTATTTTTCAAGAACAAAATAAAAAATAATAAGTTTATTTTATTAAGCATTTAATAAAATCTGAACATTTTATCAAAATATAGATTTAATTAAAAATTAATTAAATAAATTAATAAATGAATAGATGGTTTTACAAGAATTATAAGTCAAGATGAGTGTGTGCCTACAAGTCAGACTTGACAAACTTTTATAAATTAAAAAAGATTTAAGCTGTTAAGATAATAAAATATAATAAATAAATACATCTTCTAAATTATAAAAAATGTTATTCTATTACGACATTTTTTTATTTTTAAATTTTTTGGTTTTAACTTTTTTATTTAATCAACTTTTTAATATTAAATATCTATTTATTGATTTTTATTTATGAGGAGGTTTGATGTTTTTTGAATTTTTACAAGCAATAAATATATTAGAAAAATAGTATTTCAAAAAATAAAATATATTAAAATAAAGAGCAGGAAATAGAATGAAACCCTATAAACTTCCATTTGTGTGGTAGTTAAACATATTTTTTTATTTTGATCTAAAGATTTTTTTTAAGTTTGAGTAAAATTTAAACAAAAAATAAAATTTAAAGAGGAATAAATTTCAGAGCACTTTAAATTTTTTAAAAGAAATTTGATTGCAAAAAAAATTACTTTTGGAGGAAATTAGAAGAAATGAAAAAAAGTTAAATATTTTAAAAGGTTAAAAAAATGCATTCCCTTCTATTTACCCCTCTCCGCAATGCTAGTACATATTTATTTAACAATTGGTTGCAAAAAATTTTATTAATTGCAAATAAATTTGGATTTTTAGTGAAATAAAAATATTATTTTTATTAATGTAACATTTTGTAAATTTCTAAGCTATTTTATGAGTAAAGTAAATTTTAAAAAATCATTAAACAAATAAAAAGGAAATAAAAAATTTATCAGAATTAATGTAATTTTGATAATAAAAAGTAATAATTAATTCGTAATATTTATAGGAAAAGTAATAGAGTTGACATAATTTTTTTAACTAAAAAATAATTAAAGATAAAATAAAATAATCTAGAGAATTTAATATTTAGGGTAAATATGTATAAATTTATCTTTTTAAATTAATTTATAATTTATATGGTAAAGCGAGTATCAATTGATCATCATAATATTTCAGTATTGGTGTAATCTTTTCTTTCTAAAATTCTTAAAGGAAATAATTAAAAAAGGTTATTCAGTTGAAAGAATTTCATTCATGCATTATGAATACTTTAATAGTAAAAAGCTGTTAATTTTTTGAGAATAAAAAGCATAAAGCGAGTTATATTAGAATAAACCATGCATGTTTTTTGTAAATACAACCATTTTAAAAAATAAAATAAGAAATTGGTTATTTAATATAAATTAATACATACATTTCAAAGTAAATTTAATCAAATACTTACAATAAATTAGGCTTTGCAAATGTATCAGAATTATTGAATGTAATACTTCAAAATAAGTAATTTATAGTTATTAATTCGGAGTTTTTATTGATAAAGTAACACAATTTACACACTTTTAATAATTTGAATCTTGTGCAAAACGGTTTATTATTATTTATATAAATTAAATATGACCACTAATTTATTTATAGAGTAATTTATTATTTATTATTTTATCTCTAAATTCAAGTAAATTTATTTAAAGATTAAATTGAATAATTAATGATAATCAAGTAATCAATAAAAATTGAATGATTAGAAAAATATAGAGAACACTCTGTAATTCAAAGCCTTTGTTTACTATGTTATTTTGTTATCTCTTTCAATTACTAACAATTATTAATTTATAGTTTGACTGATAGAATATAACTTTTAACGAATACAAAGAAATAATTAATTAACACCAAACTTTAAATTAAATTAAAGATACAAGGCAAATAAATACAAACCTTATTTTAGCCATATTTTTGATTCTTTCAAGATAAGAAATGATTCCTAATTTTATTGGTTCTCCTTACAGGGGTAACGAGAGTGAAACAGGTAGCACTACCTTATTTAATTAAAGTTAGTTTTGTTTTAATAATACCGAATAAATTACATTTCCTCAATGCAAGAGAGGAAAAGACCATTAAAAGTTAGAATATTTAGATAAAAATTTCCAACCATTTTGTCCAATTTGTGTGAGCTAAATGCAATAATCATCTATGGAGTCTTTATAGTTTTATTCTCTATAATAGATTATACTCAAAACAGATATTGCTGTGAGGAGCAAAAACTCAAAATATGAATTTCAAAACACTATCATTTCAGAATCAAAAACTAAGATGGAATCTATTTTAAAAGGATTGTCTCTAATTCAACAAAAATTAGACTCTCCCAAATACAATTTGGGATTTGCAATTTAAAAGTTTGAACAAGATTGTTTACAACCCAGCAAGCAAATCCGATCTTTGCAGAGTTTACTTAAGCAAATAAGCTAGTAGACTTCTACTGATATATTAGAATTAAACTTGTAAAAGCTAAAACAGTAAGTAATTATACTTTCCAAGGATGAAGTCAAACTAAAAAAAGATGAAAGCGACTAAAATAGGAAGGAATTGGCACTTAAAATAGAAAACTATATTGAGAGTTTAAAAGAATCGTCTTTAGTATTATTTAAATTGGTAAACCTAATGGAAAATTAATCAAATATAGATCCTTTGATGTAATAAAATAAGCTTTCTTATGAAGGTAATTATTAATTAATAAATAAATCAAATAATTGTGTGAATATAAATTAGTATTATATTTTTACTGATTAAATTAAATTTTATTTGTTAAAAGAATAAGGTGAATTGGAGGAAGAAATACAACAAGAAATGAATGAATTAATTGAAAGTTATAGAGATGGATAAATTAAGTAAATAATAAATGACAAGGATTAAGAAATTGCTCATGTATTTATTTTTTTAATTTTTTAATTGCTTAACTGATATCTAACTAAAATAGTACTAAATACATTTTATATTTAATATAATTTATTATTTAATTTTATTAGCTAAAGAGTAAAATTTAAGATTTTCAAGCAAATTAAGTTGAAATATCAGATAAATTTGCTAAATCTCAGCAATGTGTTTTCGAACTTTCAAATGAACTTGAAAAGGTCAGTTCGATACTTAAATTGGCAGGCGAACTAAACTAAAGTAAATTTGCGCTAAATCTAATTTATTTAATAATATTTTTCTAACTAAGTTAAGAAACCTCAGGATATTCTAAAAGATTAATAAATATTAGAACAGTGTGAATTTCTTAAGGATGAAAATATAAGATTAAAATAAGAAATCGATCATATAAACTCTTAAAGCGATGGTAATGTGTATAATTTTATTTGGTCAACTATGATTAACTTAATCTTACTATTTTAATTAGAGAGAATTAATGATTTGCAAGAATAAATAGACAGACTGAATAATGATGTATTATAACATGAAGAAGTATAATAGAACTACTAGAACCTTTAAAAGTAAATAGAAGAATAAAAATACAGCTATTTAATTTAAGAAAATAAATATGTTGAAGAAATTAATAGTAATTAATTCATTCAAATTATTTTCCTCTTTTTAAGATAAAAATAAATATATAATTAAAGAATTGAAAAGTAGTGTAAACTAAAAAGAAGCTGATCTAAAGTCATTAAAATAAATAAACGAAGACCAATTTGCAAAACTGTAAGACTTAGAAAACAAATTAAGAAGTATTTATTTTTTTATTAATTACACATTTTAATAGGCGATAATGCTAATAACAATTTTCAAATTAATTAGATTCTCAAGTGTAAGTAGAAGAACTATAAAATTAGCTTTCTAATCAATATTAATCACAAAGTACGAAAGATAATTTAAAAGACACCATTAGTAAGTAGGACAATAAAGTAAAAGAGTTAGAAAGTAATCTAAAGAAAAAAGAAGAACAAAAAACAGAACTAGAACTGCAAGTAAAAGATCTAAATGATAAACTAAATACTTAAAAGTAGCTACTCTACAAATCACAAGAATAAGCTAAGTAATCCTAAGAGTAATCAAGGATTTTCTAAGAAAAAAGCTAAGAAGCAAATGAAGAAAATTTAAGTAAATTTAAATCAATCAATAAATCCAACTAATTGTATTTAATACAAATTAGAACTAAAGGAAATTATAAAAGAGTGCAAGAATTAAATTTAGCTTGACGAAAGAAATATTTACAGATTAGAGAGTGAAATTAAAAGCCTTTCTAATCAATTGAAATAAACCTACAAGTTAGTCAATGGTATTTTATTGATTTAAGAATTCAATCATTTAACAATATTTTTATGTAGATCAATAATTAATGCAGCAAAGCTCAAGATAATCCAAAATAGGTTTTATTTCTATGGCTGGTTCAAGGAGAGGTAATTAGATATTTGTTAACATAGTATTTAACAGTGTAAATAATTTATATTAATAGGAAGTAATGAATCTAAAAGAGGAACTGGAGGAATGAACTCTGGTAAGCTTAATGTACTGGGTAATAATTCTAAAAAGTGAAAATTAACTTTGTGCTTCATTTTGATTAAAAAAGGTCTTGTAAATATTTAATTTTAAAAATTTAATTTGATAAAAAATAGTTAAAATAATATAAAAAACAGTGTAAAAAATATATTATAATCAATACATATATAATAAGTATGCTAAGTGTTAGTCATATAATTATCAAATTTACTATAAAATATTTATTTTAATTTTTGATGAGTTTGAAATTTTTACTGATTGAGAAGAATATATTTAGAGTAAAAACAACTATGTATATATGTATTATATTTAAATGAATGAATTATTTAAATGTAAATTTAAATTAAGATGAATTAAGAAAATTTTTAAAATATGATATAAAAATATGTTTTTAATTATAAATAAAATATACAAAAAAATGTTAAAATAATTTCTGATAATAATAAATTATAATAATTATTTTTTCAAGTAAATATATTAAGGAAAAGCGACATTTTTTTTCGAGTTTTTCTTTTAATATTATTTTTGGTACTTACTTATGAAAAAAAATTAAATCTTTTTATTTTGAATCAAATTTTAATAGATTAATTTTTTCACTATAGATTAGTATTGTCTTCATAGAATTATAATCTTGCTCTTAATTAATTTACTTCATTTAGGAGCATTCTTTTTTCTTGGATCCAAAACTCTTTCTATTTAGAATATGAATTTAAAATTTATGATGTTCTTTACACTATCTTTATTAGATCGGATCTTTATAATTTTTAGATCGAAGTATCTCTTGTGCTACTTTATTTTAACTGAGAATTTGATTTTAAGTCTTAAGTTTCACGTGAAGAAAATTTTTTATTTGTAAGCATTTATGAGTTTTATGACTAAGAATTTGAAATTGTCGAAGACTAATGCATTTATTATTATTACTATTGTTACTGTTAATTTTGAAGGATTTATTATTGCTATTACAATAGTATTTAATTTATTTATAGATTTTTTTACTTTTATTATTGTTTCTATTAGTTAAGGGTTTGACTTAAGTTTACCAAATCATGCTAATTAGTAGATTAAAAGTTATTTACTTGCTATTAGTTCTACACTTGTTGATTCTATTAGTTCAATGGGAATTCAAAGTGAGTTTATTTTTACTGATTTTTTGTACTTTGGGGTTGAGATTTAGGGTGTTTAGGAGATAAAAAGAAAGGCTCTTAGTGATTGATTTCAATACCATTTATTTCATTTTACTTAGCTGTTATTTAATTTAAGAAGTTTTCTTTTAGAATTTAATCTTATTGTTGTTGAAGGACATTAGTCATACCTTCATATTTCATAAGCTGTTATTGGTATTTTGGTGAAAGTTATTTCATTATAGATGAAGATGCAGAAGATGTTGCATTTGATTGCTATTTTGATTTAGATGAATTTATAATAAAATTTTATTTATTTGAGGAAGATGATGCACTATTTTTAGCAGTTTTAGGTCTGTTGCAAGATGACAAGTTAGATGATTACTACAAATTTGATTGCTGAGACTAAGATTATTAATGAGAAAGCTGCTGCTAGCTTAAAATCTAAGAAATTTAACCTTACTAGAGGTAGAGTTACTGTGATTGAAGGTTTACATTACTTTTTGAATTGTGCAAGAGGTCATGCTAAACTTAAGAAGATTGTAAATATTAATTGTAGGCAGCATTGGTTGAGGAGTGCTAAAGAATTTACTTTTATAATTGTTACTGAAGTTACATCTGATTGACATTTTCATCATTTGTTGCATATAATTAGTTTTTATTTGTAGTTGTGGTTGTTGTATGTGGAATTTACATATTTTGAGGGAAATTATATGTTTGATGAACTTCAGCTGTATTTATTGTTAATTATTTTTTAGATTTATTTTTTTCAGTCTTCTTTTAAATAGATGATATTTTATTTGTGTTGTTTAGA
Source organism: Tetrahymena thermophila SB210 (assembly GCF_000189635.1). Taxonomy (NCBI): domain Eukaryota; phylum Ciliophora; class Oligohymenophorea; order Hymenostomatida; family Tetrahymenidae; genus Tetrahymena; species Tetrahymena thermophila. Next base: position 97,782 of record NW_002476477.1, on the reverse strand, counting down.
GAGCTTATATTGTTAAATGCTCCTCCCTAATTTACATTGTTGCTATTCATTAAATTTACGTTATTATACATTTGGTTTGTGTTAGTAGAAGATGCGTTCACATAGTGGTTTTAGTTAGTGTTTGCGCTGTTTTGCTAAAAGTTAATACTGCTTGTGTGATTACTGTTTTATAGAATAGTAGAACCTGTTGCTGCTGTTGCACTTGCTTGTGATTAAGGACTACTAGCTTAATTGTTTTGTTGGTATCCATTTCTACCTTTTTTATTTTTGTCTTTATCGACTTTAGTCATAACTTCGTAGTAATCATTTTGCTTCATATTATTATAGCTGTTTTGCTGTTAATTAAGCTATTAATTCTACTGTTGCTATGAAGAATTAGAAGTAGATACTACTGACTTGCCATTACCGCAAATAATTTTATGAATTTGGTCAGCGATGGAAGTCTATTGTAATTGAGACTGTTAAAAATTTTGGAGGTATCCTTGCTAGTTTGATGAGTTTTGTTATGTTCCGCTCTAAAACCCATTCTAGCTAGATGTTTGAGAAGTGTTAGCCATATTCCAGTTGCTTACTAAAACTGCACTATATTGTTATTATTGCTAATTTCCGAATTTAAGATCAGGACTTTCTTACTTTTGCATCATTTATGCTAATCCTGTTGGACTTTAAGGAGGAATCGAGATATTTTGTTAAATCTATTGAGTTTGCAGTAAATGCTGTTGAGAAGAGCAACTGGAAGATTTATTCTTTTAATTTGTCAAAGAATTAGAGTACGAATGCATGGTATTCTTTTGCTTGTCTTTCGAATTTCCTGCTGCTTGCTATGGCTACTGCTTTGCTATTATTATTATTAATCAATTTTTTAAATGTAATAAAAAGAATAAATTAAATTTCTTAATTTTTTAATTATTATTTTCAAAAATTAAGAGATTTGATTATTATTTGATTTATGCATGTATGTATGTTCTATGTGTTTACAAATCAATGAATAAATGTTAACTATATTTGCATATATCATCAAATTCTGGATTTTTGTTATTGAGTTAGTTAGTTAATTAATTCATATCATTTGTATTAAATTTGATTCTGTTTTTTTAATTGATTCACCACTCACTCTATCACAACCATTTTAAATTATTTATGTATAAAATTTTAAATTTACATTTTTTAGTCTGTTTGCTGTTCGAAATGGGAGCCTCATCTGATACTTTAGACGGAGAGCCTCCTTCTTAAAATTGAGAATTAAATTAAGACTGCTTTGTAAGTTAGTTAATCAGATTGTTAAGTTTTATATTTTACACCTTAGACCCTTCATGACCGCTACTTTCATTCCTATTTTTACTTCCACTTGTACATTCTAAAGGTGACTGCTGGTTACTTTCATTATTTAAGTTGTTGTTAGCTTTGTTGTTGTTATTCATTTTCTATTAAATAAACTATTAATGCTGTTAAATCTAATTTTGGTATTGCTAGTTGATACTCAAAATATCAACCAACATGTTCTTCTCATTTTGTTTACTGTTCTAGTTTGCCATATTGGAAGATGCAGATGTGCTTTCCTAATATGAAATAATTTAGTTAAGATTATGATTTTGATTATTTACATTCATATTATTTATATTTTGCAGTAACCCCTGACTCTTTTTTCTGCCAACCACTTGTGACTGTCCAATCCCACTACTGTAGTTAGCTGCTTAATTAGTAGTTCCTTGATTTTGATTTTTAACGCTACTCTTTTTATTGTTTGTACCATTATTCACTTATATAGAAGACGATGCCAATAAATGTTAAGCAAGAGCATTACTATTGTTTTATGAGCTTTGTTACTATTAGCTTTTATTGAACATATGTTCTCCTTACAATAAATGATCTTGTGAATGAAAATTATTTTGGGCGTATTGAAATTAATTCTAATTTAAGTTATTTGAGTGATAATTATTCATGTTGGCATTTTAAGAGCTATTTATTTGCTAGTTTGTGGTGTTTTGTTGCAATTTTGTGTTTGATCCACTTTGAGACAACATTTCTTATTAGCGGTTTCTAAGCTTAATTTTGGAAATCCCTATTGTTTCAGTTTGATTTTTTGAATAAGCTATAAAGTATAAAAAATTTTAATAATCCCTTTTTTCTTAAATGATATTTGCAAATAAATTAATTTGAATAATAATTTAATAAATTTCAATGCTAAAGATTGTCAAAATAGAATTGTTTGAAATCAACCATTAGGCTGATAGATTTCATACTTAATTTTTTGTTTTATTTATTTTCAAACAAATATTCAAATTATTAAAACCAATAATAATTTGATTTTATATTTTCATTTGATTTATTCAAACAATATAAACAATATTTATTATTCGAGAGTGCCAATTAAAATAAAATGACTATTGAACAGTCAAAACTTTAACCATTTATTAAATAATTTCAATATATTTTTTATTATTATTACTCTTTCAATTTCGTTTTCTTATATTTTATAAATAATTATTTTTAATTCACAAAATAATATTTGCAGTAAAATATTTTATATATTTTTAAGGAGACAAAAAAAAATGAATTAATAAATTACTCTTACTTTTCTACAAAATTTGCAAAATTTTTTTAATAAATTTTACATAAAAATAAGATTAAATACAAACATAAATATAATTCAGTAGATAATTGAAATAAACTTGCTGCTAATGTTTTTTTTTACTTATATTTGATTATTTATAAAATTATAAGAGCTTATAATTATTTCTTTCATATTTTTCACTTATACTAATCTCTTTGATTTTATTTAAATGTGGTTATATCTGAATTGCTTCCCTTATTGGATACAATTTATATTTGATATTAGTTGAATTGATTTTATTAATTTTGATTGAGGGTTTAGTTTTGAGTTGATGACAAATTGGTTTTTATTTTTTCAATATCTACTCATTTTTATTCGTCGCAACTTATAGTTGATTTAAAGCGAAGATTTTAATCTTAGTAATTATTTCTGTCTTCTGATTAGGGTATTTGAAAAGATTAACTACTTTCTATTTTAACATTTTAATGTACATTTTCATATAGTGAATAAATCTAATCATAAGAGTTATTTTCTTTTTATGTTTCTTATTCTCCAATGCAATCTAATTCAACTGTTTCAAAGTTTCCTGGGTAATCAAGAAATGGTTCTTGTTATTAACTTGAATTTATTATCAAAATAAAACCTTTTAATTATAGTTCTATAGGAGGGTGTAAATAAAAAGTCTATAAAGTATTAAAAAATAAACTAAATTTATTAAATTTTTTTAAAATTTATGCTATGAAAATTTTTATTTAATAACCCTCTATTAATACTAAGAAATAGCTTACTTTTCAAAGGATATTTTTTCCATAAATGGTTTAGATTTAGTTTATTGTGAATTACCAGTTTTTATTTGATGTGTTTTCTACTTTTCGTAAAGATTTACGAAAAGTATTAAACAAATATATTTTTTATTATAATAATAATTATTATAAAATAGATTGGATTTTTCAACTTTAATTTAAAAAAAAATAACTCAAAATTCTGATCAATAAAACCAAAACAAATAAATTAGAGTATTTATAATATTCGAAAATAAGCATGAATATTTTTAACTAATAAGTAAGTCAGTAACTAATTTACTATTATCTACTTAAAAATATAAACACTTAGAAATATTTTGAATTTAGCTAATATATTTGAAATATATATTTGATATATATTAATGCTAAATATTTTATCGTTTTTCACTCAAGATAAAAGCTATATCAAACTGAAATTTCAATCTTTCTTCCTTGGCTATTATATTTTTATGCAAAAATAAAATAAGTAAAATTTATGAGATTATTATTATATTACCTTTTTAAATAGACATATAAAAAGTCAGAGTAAAGAGCCGTTTAGAGTATTCCACCAAGAGTAGAAATCCATTAAATTTTTTCAGTATAGTAATAAACGTATATCCTAATTTTCATATATTAATTTAATTAGCCTACTTGATTATTTTTTACTAAAAATATTACCAATTTAAAATATAGAAAAATCTGTAGAAACCAAGGGAGGCCATGTAATGTCCTGTGATATTTTCACACTATTGATATTAATAGAAATTTTAAATACACCTTTTACACTAAAATAATGCATGCATACTTCTTTTGTTTATTGAATCATGTGCAATTAAGGAAGAATAGCTAAAGACTCTAACCAAATAGAGTATGTCCAGCAAATTTCAAATAATCCTATGTTAGAGTAATCGAGGGAAATTAGGGTTACAAGAGCGGCACCTTTATAATATATAAAAAATTAAAATTATTTAAAAGTTTAACCTTTTAGTTTTTTGTTCACCTGGATAAATGAATTTTAAGTGAGGAAAAGAGTCATTTTATGAATCGTAGGTCTAATTTTTTTCACAAGAGATGATTAAAATGAAATTTTTAATAAAATATTACTAAGCAATAAGGTCTTCTAAATCTAATGATGTAAATAAGATAAGCTGTCAATGAAATGTATAGAATCTTCATTATAGTGTTGTAAAATGAAACAAAGTATAAAAATAAGTCCAAATATCTGAGAAGGAATACCTATTTATTTATTATAATATTTATTTTTTGAATGTTAAAATGATAAGCGTTATCATAATTTTGGTTTGATTATCAAAATGCATTGCAATTCAAATCCAAATTTTTCTTCAATTTATTTAATGCTTATTAAGAAAAATCATTACAACTAAATATAATTCTTTTGACTTGTAAGATAAACCTTTTTTAGTTAAAAATATTTTAAATAAATTAATGAGTGAGATTACAGACAGAATTTAAATGAATGTTAATAATAATAGTTGTAAGATTGAAATGTATTTCTTTGATTATACTAAACATATATTGAAAGAGAAAATGAAATTATTACCTACAACATTCATTGATTTTCTGATCTTGAAAATCAAAATGAAGAAGGAAGTTAAATGAAGTAAATCTGCTATAAATCTGAAAATATTCATATCTATATATTTGTTTTCCTAAAGAAAAAATTGAAATTTTTATTTTTGTGTATCTTAATTAATTATTTTTCAATTTAATGATTAAATAACTTTTTATTTTAAGTCAGCTAAATAAAAAAGTTATTGTTTATTAATTTTGTAAAAAACTAATGCTTGTCATTGATCAACACGTGATTTTAGAATGACATTCTTTTTTTTTTGTTATGAATAATCTAAGAATAATCTCAGAGTGTTAGCTTTAAACGAAGAATATAAAGATATATCAAAACAATATCATTAATCCATTTTCAATATAAATTTTTTATAACAAACAAATAAATTTATCTAGACTTATTTATTTATTATTTACTGCATTTAATAACTAAAATTTGTTATCTAGAACAAAGAAGAGTTTATATTTAGAAATCAAACTCAATAAATAACTTAAATTAATTAATATTTTCATTTTAATAGTAAAATCAGCTTTTAATGAAGTCATAAAATAATAAAAAGACTCCTAAGCCAAAAAAGAGGATACTCCAAGCTTTTCCAACATCTTTACTATACTCTACTGCTTTTCTTAAACCTACGTTTGCTTGCTCACTTAATTTTAAAGTGTCCTCAGCATTTTATAATACTATTAATATAAAAAAATAGTTAAAATAAGTTTATTTTTACAAAACTATCTAATCTAAGGTTATCAATTAAAAAACTTTCAAATATTTTTAAAAATAATATTAAGTTTTGAAAGGCCTTATACCCCACCTAATATTTAATGAATATCGTTTAGAAATTTTTATTAATTTGAAATAAAATAGAGAGGTTTTTCGTAAAATTTTTATTTTTTTGCATAATTGAACAAATTAAATTATTTTAAATGTTAATAATTTTGAAAATAGAGATAATAATAATTGATTACTTTATTATGTAGTTTCTTTTTATTCTTCAACTTCTTTAGAAAGATTATCTAACATAGCACCTATTTCTTAAATGTTATTTAAAATATTTTGTCTTTTTTATTCGTCATCATGATATTTAGAAAGTAAAAATTAATTGTCTTATTCTAGTTCTGATACTCCGTGATTTTCTTTATTATTTTCTGAATTTTTCTCTAAATCTTCTCTTTTAGGTCTCATTCTAAACATTTTTTACTTAGTTTATTCTTAATTTAGTAGTCTAATTTACAAATAATAATTTGAATCCTCACACGTTTTGTAATTATAATAGTTACTTTTAAAGTTTCTCTTTCTAATCAAGACGATATTTTTAAAATTTGCTAAAGAATTAAGCTAAATCTTTTAATCTCTTAGAAAGACAAGAGATGACAACTTCTTTGTGAGCATACTCACTAAATATAATTTTTATTTTGATAATTTTAAAATATTTATTTACTTCTTTTTTTAAATTATTCATTACTTAGTTGTTCTTGACTTTAAAAATCCTTTTTACTCTTTTAAATTTTTGTTTAAACTAGACACAGATCCATTTAAAGTAACTATAGATTCTCTATTATTATAATTTATTTCAGTTTAATAAATATTCTATTATCAATATTTAAAAAAAGCTATTTTTACTTTACTATTTTATCTAAATCATCTTTTTCTTATTCTGTCAAGGCATCTTTTCTGATTTTATTTGATAAAAATATTGAAATTTTTGTAAAATTCAAATATGATAAATAAATACTCAAAAGAAGAAGAAGTTAAATATTTTTCTTCATTTTGCTTCAGAGTTTGAAATACTTTTTCTATATTCAAGACCTAATTTTTTTGATTGCTAATTAGATTTAAATATTCTCATTATCTCATAATATATATTTTACAATATCATTTGTAAATATGTTGAATGCCACGCTAATCTCATCATCCTTCATTTAATTCTAATATTTATTTGTTTAATGAGCGCTAGCATCTCTTATAAAATCTTTAGTTATATCTATCTTCATAATCAATAAGGGTTATGCAGAATAAGTTATTTGTAAATCTCTTTCTTTTCTACTTTTTTAATCACTAAATATAGCTAATTTTGATTATATTTGAAATTTTCTATCAAGTGAAATTTTTATCAAAGCTTATGCTTGCATGTATTTAGGAATATGTATACGTTGAAAACTAAAGCCTTTGTGATATATCTGCAGAAAATAAATAAAAAAAAGGATTATTTTAAATATGCATGTAGATCTTAAATTTACTAAAAAATCTGAATTTATTTTCAATACCATTACATTTAAAATTTTAATAAAGGAATCAATTTTTTATTATTGTTTAAAAATTTATTTGATATTTTGAATATTGAATAAAATGAATTATAATTAATTTAAAGAAGTAATATTCCTAGATAATTCTAAAAAATAAGCAGATGAAATGAGAAATACTTTTAAAAAGCTCACAAAACACACAAAAAATAAATTGATAAATATTAAGATTTCATTCATAAATTAAAATGTCGCTAATTCTATTTTATATTTGAAAACTCTGACATATTTAAAATCATTTTTGCCTATTTTGTTTTCTTCAATGCTTTTCGGGCCATACGTAGTTAATGGCTTTAGTAATTTATTCGTAAAGAGTGAAAGTGATAGCAACATCTAAGACGACTCTTGATAATCTGGGAAGAGTACCCTTATATAAACCTCTAACACCTTCGTTCTTTAAGACTTAGAAGAAGCAGTCAAGGGAGTTTTTATATTTATGAGCTTCTAAACCTTGCATGAGGGTTTTAATGACATCAACAGGAGTATTAGCTTTTTTTAAAATTTAAATTGAATATATTATTTATGTAACAGAAAAATATATAATATTTACCGAAAACAGAAGCAGCACCAGCAACACCACCAGCTAATAAGGTTGCTAAAACATCAGTAGTACCAACACTCTATTTTTATAAAATAAAATATTATTACTCAATTAAATAAACGATTTGAGTTTTTTTTTAAATGCAAAAGTATCTACTATTAAATAGATGAACAAAATTTATTTTGCTAAAAGAAAATTTCATTTTAATATTTTAATTCAAATCACCTTGAGAAGTTTCTTTGAGTCTTCATAAACTAAGAAACGGATACCTTGGTTTGAACCTTGCTTAATGATAGTAGGAGTTAAACCTTTGTAAAGGCCTGAAAGACCTTGTTGGGAAGCAATAGTTTTGATACCATCGATCATACCTTTGTACTTGGGTTATTCTAAGAGCTTGTCGTGGATCAATTTAACCTTTAAGGTTTCAGCAGGGGTAACGACGACAATAGCTTCACAGACACCAGCTCCCAAACCAGCCATGAATGTATTAACTCTATTTTTTTCCTATTTTAATAAAATTAGAGTTGTTTTTTTTTTACTGTTTCCTAAACTATAAATGCTTCTTTAGTTGACTTGGAAAATATGTCTAAAACCTATGTAATAATTTGGGTCTTTGCCTTAAAGAAAGCTTATATATTACCTTGAAAACATTGTTTTTTAAAGCTTCATTGGAACCGAATCTGACTGCAGTTTTGGGGATGGAAAAAGTCAATAAAGCAGAGAGACCCTTGTATAAACCTTTTGATTAGAATGAAATAAGTAAAATGAATCCAGCAAAAGGGGATTAATTTTACCAACAACACCGTATTAGTGAATAGTGTCCTTAGCACATTAGATAGCACCCTTCTTAGCAAGATGGGGATAGAGTTGCATCTTAGTCTTGACGAATTCAGTAGGATAAGTAATACAGATTTCAATACCACCAGTAATACCACCTTTAATTTAGTTATAAAATTGGATTTTTAGTTGTTATGCATATAGATTTTTTAAAAATGAATGCTTACCAGAAATAATAGCCTTGAGGGGGTTTCTCTTTTGACCAGGTTGAGGAGGAGGAGCCATTTTATTTTGAGTTTGAAGTGCTTTTTAAAAGTTTGAAAATGGAATATCTTGTATTATTTTTATTTGTTAATAAAATTTTTTTGGTTAATTTAGTATAATTATTTATTATAGGAAATAATTCCAAACAGATTTAAACAATATTTTTTTCTTGATTTTATTGAAGATTATTTTGTTACAATAAATAAATAAATAGAATGATTGATAATTTAAAAGATTAACTACTAAATAATTTCAAATATATTTTTATTTTGTTTCATTTTAGATATATATTTATAAAAGAACTAGTTGATGAAAATACTGATAGATTATCTCGAATGTACCATATTTGCGCAATTAACATATATTATTCCTATTTACATGACATTCGTACACATTTTACGGATTATCTTCATTTCTAGATCAAAAATATTATATCATAAATCCATATTTCACACTATTTTACATTAATAATCTGTTCCATAAGCATAGCTTTAGTTAATTTTTAATCCATTTTTTTACTGTGTTATCTCTTATCCTTTTTAAAATAAAATACACACTTCAAAATTTACTGTCATCTCCATACTTATTTTATTTTCTTATTCACTATGGTTTAATTCAATAATTAATACCCTTTCCTAAATATTTCCATATTTTTTCTATTATATCTCTAGAATTAAACATTCAGTAAATTAAAAAAGTAAATGCTAATATAAATAAAATTAAATCAATTACAAATAAGACTACACCATCACTAGATTGATCCTTGTTTATAAATAAAATCATAAAATCTGCATGCTAAAATATTTACTTTAACCTTCAAACTTATCTAAATTTAGTAATTGTTATATTAAGATTATAAAAATGGAATTTGTTCGAAAAAGTCGAATTATTTACTCTATTATATCTTCAAACTTTTAGTTTCATTAGTTTAATTAAGTAAAGGCTAATATAAACTGTAATTATATAAATAAAATTATGCCATCACTACTATTTTTTTTTTTTAAGGTAAATTAAGAAAAAGTTAAGAAACATCTGTGGTCATATTCTTAAGACAGCATCAATTTTGCTAATTTTTGTTAATTAAATGCGTCTTATTCAAAAAAAAACCTAAAATTAATTCAGAAAACAAGTTTCTCTAGATATAAGTAAGAAACAATTCTTACAAATTATATAATACTTTAACAATATTAAAAATAGCAGAGAAAAATTCTTGATATTTTTATAAGATATTTAAATTAAGTACTATTTTGGGTAGAACAATTTTAATAAATACATTTCAAGATATTTTAATTATTTATTGATTTTGGTAGAAGCAAAATAATCAATTATATTTATTTTCTAAAATTATAAAAGTGTCACATTTTTTAAATTATTATTTTTCTCATACAAAATACATTTAAATTATTACTAATTGTATTTAATGTAAATCCTTTTAGCAAAGAAAGCATGAATAAAATTTATTCTACATAAAACAATCAACTTTAATACTGTATAATTTTATTTTTCAAGAATTGAATTAAGTGATAAAAGGATATTTATTTATTTAATATCTTTGCTTTACTTCATAAATAAAATAATAAAATAATTCAACGAACTTCAAAAAAAGAATTTAATTAACTTTTTGTTTCATTTCATTCAGTAGAAATTTCACAAGAATTTAAAATTTTAGGATTATGATAAATTAAAAATATTGATTGCTCTTCTATTACATTACATTATTATCAATCCATACACACATTCAAATATATTTAGATTGATATTGATTTTTAAATTTACGCAAATGACATCAATAATTGAAAATGGGTTCATCCGAACTAATAACCATTAAAGTAGTAGCCACCTAAGCAGTCTTTAATATAGCAGTAGTAACTTCAAATCATATGATAAGTAAAATTCATAGTGTCGTGTATATATTAAATATAATAATTTACCGTTTTAGTTTTAACAGCTAATCATTCTTTGCCAATTTGGGAGTGTCTCCTTAAGATTATACAATGACCTATGCAGATTTAGAGTAAACATTAAATAAATACAAAAGAGGCAACCCTTCTTTAATTAATTAAGTAAATTTTCATTTCCATTAGTTAAAATATTTCAATTATTTACCACTCATTAGGAATTTAAATACAAAATTACGACAAGGCATATTATTCAAAAGCAAGATCTTTAAAATACTTTCAAGACATCAACGAATTAATAACAAAGTAAATATTTAACACTATAAAAAGGAAGGAGTTTTAATTTTATAAATACAATTTAAATTGATGCTAATTATGTTTTTTTTTAAACCCACATTTTATTTTGAATAGGTAGCAATATAAAGAGTGAAAGATTAGAATATGAAATAGGAAGAATGAAAACAGAAGAAGATGAAGATATAAACAAAATACTTAAAGTATAATAATAGATATTAGACATAAAAAAAGAATTTGAAGAAATTAAAAAGAATAATAACAATAAACCTTTTTCAAATAATGATTCCTCTTCATTTTTTTAGAATTATCAAGGACTTTCTAATAGTAAATCACCAAAAGATAATACAAAATTTTTTAATGCCCCAGCAATTGAGGCATAAAACTTGAATTATCAATTCAAGCAAGAAAACATTAATACCCCTAACTTCACTATTCCTAACACTCTTGACACAAATTATTTAGCTCCAACCTCAATTCAAAAAAAGTCATTCTAATTTGAAAACCCATAAACTACTATAAACTAAGGAACAACAAACTACACAACATATTTAACTGAAAGGTATTACGTTTTATAATTAAATAAATTTAAATTATTTTTAATCATATTATTTTTGTTAATATATGGAAAATTTTTACTTATTTAATTTAAAAACTATTAAATTATATTAGCTTTACTCCTCCTCCAACCAGATATGCCTTTATTGTAGATTAATTTGGAAGTGATTAGTAAAGCAATGAAAAAATGAATACCTCTTCACTTACAAGTCTAGCCACTTCATAAAATGTATTTAGATCAAGTACAATTAAAAAAGAAGACCCATTAAACACTGAAGAACTTAAATTATCTGATTTAGCTCCACCTTATCCTGTTTATCAATAAGATTAAAATATTTAAGTTTAAAATATTGACATTAGCTAATTGAGATCAGATTAACTCTAACGTTTAAGCATAATCAAAGAAGAAGAAATAGATGAATCTTAACTAGAATCTTAATAGTTTTCTTAAAGGCATCCATAAAAACAAAATAGTTAGCACGCTATAAACGTATAACAAAATCCATATATAAATGAAATCAGAGTTTATATAGCTTAGCATGATTTAGATAAAAATTAAGCTAATACTCTAACTGATAACTAATTTAAAATGTCATAAGTTTCTTAATCATAAAGTATAATAAATAAAATAGCAGAAATAGATTAAAAAGTTAAATAGGTACTCTCTAAAAGTGATAAAAAACTAAAGGAGTGATTCCTTTAAATTAATTAAATACTTTAATAATTTATTTAATAATCAAAATATTGTTATCAAAATAAAATATTATTCAAAATTATTTGCATTTCTTTCTCATTTAAATTATTTTAAAATTAATTTGATGAATTAAGTTAACTGATTGTTAAAAAAAACAATTTTATTTCCTCAATATTATTACTAAAAATTAAATATTTATTTCTATTAATAATTTTCATAAAATTTATTTTAAATCTTTATCAAAAATTACAATTTAAACTCCAAAATTCAATAAAATTCAATGTATAATTTTGAATAAAGAATTTATTGTTTTTTATTTTATTAATTCTAACAAATTTAATTTAATAAACTATTTTTTTAATAAATAATTTAAAAAATATAACATAGTTTTTTAGTTTTATATCATTTATTAATTATTTAGTTTTTTGAAATTATCACAAATATTTGATGAATTTTTAGAAAAAATAAAAATATTATTTAGAGATTGATTTATAAACAAAATTCGAAAATATATTAGATTTAAATTAGATATATAGCTTAATTAGTATGTATTTTAAATGAATTTATAAGCAACTTATCACTTTGTTTAGGGATAAATGTATTCAGAGAGAGATCTAAAATATCTATGCATAAAATGAAAATATTCATGCTTCTAATCACCGAAGATAGAACTTTAATATCCTATTTTTCTAAAACTGTCCTTTGCAGCTTGGGAAGGATCTGCACAATATGCTTTACCATAAGGTGTTTTATTAAAATCAGTATCTATTTTCTAAACAAGTGGAGTGTAAGTTGGTCCAGGAAGGAAAAGAGAAACATCAATGTTGCTACCTTTGTAAAACTATTGAAGGCACTTAGATAACTATATGTCATAACTTTTACTAGCACTGTAAACAGGGAATTCTTTATGCACAAATTCTCCTGCTTCACTTGCAACATTAATTACTAATGACTTTTTATTTCTAATCATAAAAATATAAAAAATATATGAATTTAAAGTGTAAACCTTAAGTTTTTAATTTATTTAGATATAAATTTATAAAATAATTTACCTTTTTTATAAAGATGGAAGGAAAGTTTATGTTAAATATGTTACAGGGTAAGTGTTAACTACTAATAAATTTTTTAAATCTTTAGAATTAGCTTCATGTAAAGGGCCATGCTAAAAGACACCAACATTATTAACCAATATTCCAATATCTAAATCTTTCAATTGAGATGCAAGTTTTTAGTAATCAGAAGGATTTGATGTGGAAAAATCAAAAGAAATGGTTTTAACATCAATTTAAGGATGCTTTTCTTTGATCTCTTATTTTGCTTTTTCGAGAGATTCTTAACCTCTGGCAACTAATACAAGATTGATACCTCTTTTGGCTAATTCATTTGCATATTCCTTTCCTAATCCTTATGAGCCTCCGCTTACTAGACCATAACAGTTTCCGTATCTCTTAATAAAATCTAATTCGTTTTCATTTATGCTATGATAAAAATATCTAGAGCCCCATTCATAAGAATAGTAGCCAATAGTGCCTAAACCAACAAAAGTAGGAATTTTCTTTAACAAATTCATGCTATTTGAGATATTTTTGTATTTATAAAAGTGTAGAAGTGAATGAAATTTTAATTCTGATCTTAATTAATATTAATTATGTATATCCAACAAATATCTATATTTAATACAATCCAGATTATTCTTTACCTCCTATATCTTTATTTAGTATCTATCAATTTTTTATTAAACACTCTTTACTAAAATAAATATATTCAATAAATATCGATATAAAAAATAAATTTAAATTACAGTTTAATAGAAGAAAAAAATGTTTTTATCGATTTTTATGATTAAAATATGTAAAAGCTATAACAAATATAACTTATTGTTTTGGGTTTTGATTTAAAAGAAAAATCGAGAAATTATTAACAGTCATATTTTTTAAAGTTAGATGCTCACAGAAGGTAAATTTAAAAGTAAACATTCATATAAAATATTGTAAAAAAAGATTGATAATTTTATAAAAAGATAAAGGTTTTCTATTACTAAAACAAATAAAATAAAATATCTTTATATTCATTCAAAAAATATTTTTAAATTAATATCTGAAACCTAATATACTCATCATAAAACAAAAAATTATTCTTGATATTCTTTAAAATTAAATTTTTTTAATTCATTTAGCAAAATAGTTAAAAAATAAAAAATTTATTGTTATAATAATGTAATCTATCTTTTCTTTTAAAAGTTTTCTTTAACAAAAAAAAAAATAAAGAAACTTTTAAAAATAAGAAAAGAAAAAATAATTTCAATAATGATTGTATTAAGAGTATTTAATTAAAAAATATTTAAAATAAAATAATGGTCATAGTGTTTTTAAAATTTATGTAAGTTTTTAGATGTAAAAAAAAGGATTTTAATGTCTTTAAATATATTAATTACTGTATACGATTATTTACTTATTTATTTATATATATATTATACACAAAATAAAAATGAATTAATTGTAGATTTTGTAAATAATTTGGAGGGCTGCTGGTTTTGACATTATTTAAAACTTTGCCTAATTGTTATAATTAATTAAATTAAAAGATTTTGCATACTCATAAATAAATAAAGATCAAAAAAATAATTTTTGAAGTTAGAAAACCCAAGTAATAACAATAATTAAGTGACAAAATAAGATAGATGCTGAGCCCTGACTCAAAGTAAGAGTTTAAAAATGAGAATTTAATCTGCTTATTAATAGAGAAAAAATTACAATATTATTTAATATAGGGAAGAATTAAGTCGTAGCGAAAGAGATACTTAATTATTAGATCTTAAGAACCCCTTTACCAATAATAAATGGTTAAATAAGACAAAAAAGAAATAAAAATTATAAAATGATGAATTAGAAGAAGGAGAAGTATAATCTGAAAAGCATCTAGAATCTAAATCAAAAACTGCCCCTAATTATCCTCTAGAGCGTTGGGGTCATTAAACAGTAGTAGTAGGACAATACATGTATTTAATTGGGGGATATATTGATGATATCTATCCATAAGTAGCTAGAGAATAAATATATCGTCTCGATTGCGAAACTTACGAATGGGAAAAAGTTATGTGTAATGCTTCTTCTGCACCAGAGCATAGAGATTCCCACTCTCTTTGTCTTATTTAAGGAAAAATTTATTTATTTGGTGGTAAAACTGCAGATGAAAGGGTCAAGAATGATATTGCTGTTTTCGATACAAAAAAGCATGAATGGAAAAAAATTGATGCAACTGGCACATTGCCATTAGTGAGAGAAAGCCATCAAGCTTGCTCTCTCGAAGACAGGTAAAATATTTATGAGATAAAAAGATATTTTTTATTTATTCTTTAAGTGATTTTAATTTTCGCAAAAGCTGCTTTTCAGATTTATTATTTTATTAATAATAAATAACAAGTAGATCTTGTCTAATAGCAAAATAGATATTGAAAATATCGAAATAAATTTATAAATAGCTTTTTCTTAGTTGCTTTATTTTTTTAATAGATACATGATTGTTTTTGGCGGCACAAATGGTAAAGAAGCAGAAGAACTTGTTGTCTATGACGACATGTATATATTCGATACCTAAACTAATGCCTGGAGAGAAGTTACCAATAAACACGGATTTTAAATTGAAGCTCGTGATAGTTTTTCTATGACTAATGTTAATGGATTTGTTTATGTTTTTGGTGGACAAGGTAAATCTGTTGGCAAAGACGATGTTTTCTACAACGACTTTTACAAATTGAAAGTAATTTAAATTCATATGTTAAGTTTAAATAGAAAATTATTATTTAATTCGATTATTTATCCTAACTTAATTTAACATGAAATATTGTTAAAGTTTATAATTAGATTTTAAATCGATATCTTGCTAAATTTTATAAAGATAGATTCAATGTATTTTTTTTTAAATTAATTTTTTATTTAAAATTATTAGTTTAATATGCTTGGTGATGGTAAGTCAGAAACTGTAGAGATTTTAACAGTAATTTCTTAAAATGAAGACAAAAAGCCTTGTGTTAGAGCTTCACACTCAATGTGTGTTTTTAAAGACAGATATATATTTATTATAGCAGGCGAAAGATAAGAAACTAAATTAGATGATATTTGGGCTTATGATATTGAAGATAATATTTGGATCGAAGTTCCTCACAAAAAGCATAGATGCCCACTTAAACCTATTATTTCTCTTTCAAGCTCAGTTTACTAAGTAAATTCAGAAAGTATAAAAAACATTTAGCTCAGTCTAATTTATAAATAGGATTAAATCATTATATTTGGAGGTTTATTGAAGGAAGATAATAATTTCCATTCAGATTAAACTTTAGTACTTTAGCTTAATTATGTTGAGGAAAACAAAAACCACAGTAATTCATAAGTAAATAAAATTTATTTAGTCCAAAGGTTTTAATTTAACATTAATTTAAAAGGAAAATAAAAAAACTTGCAATACATGTGAAGTGGTTTATAATTTAACAGATTAGCAAATAGAAAAACAAAAGTAGTTAGAGCAAGCTTTGAAAAATAATTAAATTGATGATGAAGATAACATTAGAATAGATGTTGATAGAGAAGATATTTAATTGAAGCATCCAGAAGTTTTTGAAAATGAAAATAGAGGCGAAGATGGAGGAAATGAGACAGAAGTAGATAAGCCTAAGTTAAAGGAAAATGATTAAAATTCAAAATAAAGTAAGTAAAATAGTGGAACAGAATAATAAATGATTGATGAAGATAAACAAGAAAACACCAATGATGATTAAGCAAATTCAAATTAATAAGGTGATGAATAAGTAGATAAAAATTTGAATTAATAAGCTGAATCTGAAAAGAAAGTTGAAGCTAGTAATGAAAAGATTTACGATGATGTAAAAGAAAATTAGGAAAGCCAAATAATTGAAAAGAATGAAAATGAAATGGATACAGAAACAGATGGAAAAATTGTTAAAAAAGGTAATTTTCAATTAAATAAAAGATTGTTTAATAATTATTATTTAATATGAAAGATGAAAATGATATAGATGAGGAATAGGAGGAAGATTAAGATGCCAGTATTAAAGAAGAAAATGATGAAAAAAGATCTGGAAGTGGAGCAAAATTAGATTAGTTTGATGTTGATTCCAAGGATGATTCTGTTTTGGAAAGTGAAGAAAAGCTGAGACAATAAGAAATAAACAAAGCACTTAAAAAAGAAATGGCATCATAAGGTCATCAGCACTAACACTAACAATTACAAGAAGACTCTATTTTAACTATTAGATAGCCATATATTTCTATGTCTTTCTTAAATTCGATAGCAAATCTTATTGGTTGGCCATTCTCTGCTTTTGGTTTACTAGTCCACAACGCTAAATCCCAGTAAATTTCCTTCAATTTTATTTATTTAAAAAATATAACATTTAGCTTTTTATTCAAATAAAATGCTATTCAAATAAATTTCAATAACCAAATTATTAAATTTATTAATTAAAATAAATTTTATTAAATTAAAAATCAAATTATAAATTTAGTTTATCATAGATTAATTAAAAGAAGTTTTTGTTTTTTTAAATTAATCTAGAAAAAAGTTTAAATAATAAAATATTATTTTTTTATTTATATATGGACAACTAATAATTAAATAATAAATTAATTTATAGATTTGCTAGTACTATCCAAATAAATTTGATGTGCTAAAAGAAGAGGGAAACTTATATTAATACTTAAGCTTAAGCAGCTAATTAATAAAATAAAACTGGAAGCTCTTAAAATCTTTAGGATGCTAATTAAGGATTGAATAACAATAATCAAAGCAAGTGTAATGGATTCCTCTTGAATTAACCTATTGATAAGAATGTTATTGATAATCATAACTTATTCTTATAAATTTATGATGACAGTGAAGGTTTCCCTCACAATGATTTTGTAGATATTATGTATAAATTTGATAGTTACAAAGTTATCTAATACAATAAAGCTCACAAGGAATTAATTTAAGATGAAATTCAATTGTAATCAAAAGCTTAATATGGAAATAACATCAAATTAGCTGGCTTAAGATTAGGTCAAAATGTCCTTTTCATTTCAAAAAATAAGACTTATAATATCTTAAACGTAGGTAAATATTAATTATGATGATAAGAAATACCATCTATTTTTCTAATATTTTTTAGATTAAAAATTATTTGATATAAAAATTAGGTTTAATTAGTTCTAGTGGAAAGATAAATCCAAATTTGTAAGAATGCATTATATTTTTGTTTAGTATTGACATGAAAAAGAAGGTTTATTTGACTGAGAGTGGTGATTAAAATAAAAGAATTATTTTGAACAATATTGCTCATTTAATGAACGAAGAATAGCTCTTTAAGCACGATAAAGGAAATTATATTTATATCTTTGATTTAAAACGCATTCCTCTTACTGGTAGAGAAGGGTATGAATTTTAATATAGCCCCAATAAACCTGACATAGTTGCTAAAAAGAAAAATTTCTTCAAAGAAAAAAAAGAACATGTTGAAAAATTGATTGATTACAGTTTAAAGAGTTATCTTCAACATTTATATGTAAAAACACCAGAAAATATGCACTTTTGTATTAATGGACAAAGATATGAATTTTTATCATATCAGAATATTCTAACTAAATAAAAAGGAATGAGATTCTTAAAAGAATTAAATATCGATAATTTCCCTATGGTTAGAGATTCTGGAAAAGTAACCATTTATGAATAAACTAATTATAACCTTGATCAATCAGCATCAACTTAACCACAAGCAGCTTAAACCACTTAAGAATAAGACTAATCTAATACTGAAACTAAGGGTAAGCTTAATATTTTATTATTTTAATATTTTTTTATTTTAAATTTTATTATGTAGAAGGTACAACTACACGCAAAAACACTTCAGCTGAGTAACATCAAGGAATTTTATTGTATCAAGATGAGAGGTTGATTGGAAGAGCAGAATCTAATCACTTTGGTTCTTATTTTATTGAAAAAATAATTAATAAATCTAAAAATCAAAGTAATCTGTTTAAGTATGTTGGTGTTATTGAACTTGATAAATTCTTCTCACCAAATCTTTTTTATAATGTAAGTTATTTGTTTTATTTTTTGAAAATTTTTATAAAATATTTGAAAATTCTAATAGGGATTAGAAAACTCTTTCTAAGAAGCTGCTGTAAGACAGTGCTTGAAATAGTTCTTGAAAGCATAAAAACAGTAAACATAAGCAAAGAGCGACAAAATCAGAAGTAGAAGCTCAGATAATATTGAAGAACCTGAATTAAGAAAAGAGTTAAAAACTGATTGAAATAATTTGTGAAAGTTTAATTCAAAATTTTAAATTTAAAAAATAGTTATTTATAACAAGCTTTTATTTACCTCTGATTTTTAATGTAAAGAAAAAATTAATTAATTTATAGCTGTAATTTTTTTTGTTTAATAATTTACTTTTAACAAAATTATTGTATTTCTTTTCTATTTGTCAATTTTAATTAATGCACTATACTAAAATTTGAATTTACAGGATCTTTATTAACAAACAAAAAAAGAAAACAAACAAGTGTTTCTTACAAAATAATTTATTTTAAAAAAGTATTCAAATAAAAGAAATTACTATTTTATTTTAATTATAATTAGAATAATTGAATTGAATTCGATATTTTTTTTAATTTATAAATAGATATATAAGTAAAAAATATTCTTATTTAAAAATTTATTTTACTTATGAAGATCATTTTAGTAATAGTTATATACGCTATTAAAAATCATAAATATTAACTTACACATTTACTTGAAAATGAAAATTTATAAAAACAATTTTAGAAATAGACATAAGTAAGTTAATAATTTTAAAACATATACACTTTTTGAATATTCGTTTTATCAGATATGTATAAAAAATTATGCTTTTAATTTATATATGTATGCAAGAAATAAAAATTTATTGAAAGAGACAGTGGATAAAAAAACAATTAATTACCAGAAATTATAGAGTGCCTCAGTATAAAAAAACAGAGATACTGATTATTGCTCAAATTTTTAGGGAATTAATCTAAGATTTATGAATGAAAAGTATATTGAGATGAATTGTGATTATTATAAAATTAGAGTGGAATCTTAATTTATAACCATTTGAAGAAAGAATCTTTTAATTTCAATTAAACATAAACAATTAAGTGAATAGAAACTACAATTTAATTTTCTTCCGCTCTTATCTAAATTATTTTTTCAATAATTAATTACTCTAACACAAACTCTTTCTACTAGAGAGTTGCTAGCATTTTATACAGCTTCTTAAATCAAAAGCAAGATAGGTTCGACTTAAGATGCTTCAAAGTCCTAGAAAAAAGATTCTACCAAATAATCTGCAAGTACCAACATAGATTTCGCAGCAAAATTCTCATAATGTGAGTTCCAACAAGAGCCTTTCAGATGTGATTACTAACTTAAGTTCTTAAGATAGTTTACAATAGTTAAAAAAAGAAGAATTTAAGAGCATCCAAAAGATGCGATTTCAACACGAGAGCGATAAAAACCAAATAAACAATAAAATTTTCTTAAATGACCAAAGGCTGCAAAAGTAAAAAAAGAAATTAATGCAAATTAAAATTACGAATAATGGGAGTAGTATCGATGGAGATAGCTCAGCTACTTTATAATTTGTTAGTAAAATAATTGATGAGGAATAATTGCATAAAAAATAAACTTTATAAAAAAACTACCAAACAAATATATACGCCAAAATAGATTCTTATGCATATAAAACTTTTCTTAATGTATAAAAGAACGGTGATACTTCGCTTAGATCTTCACCTTTGCTTGGAAGCTAAAGCGGGAGTTCATTAACTGTACCTTTGAGTTCAAATAATTTGTAAAGTAAACCTAATATAATACTGCCTAATTCAGCAGCTGAAATAAATGATATTTACAGTATGAATTTTCAGCCATCTTAATCTTTCTATAACTAAACATCCAAGCCATTAACACCAAGAAAAAAATATAGCTTTTAAACAAATAGCTACACTAGTTCTTCATATGTAGCTCCTGCAAATAATTAAAAAAGTCTTAAAATAATTGATGATTAAAGGATATTACAAGGGAGTATATAATAAGTTTCATCTGGGTTTTTGACATAAAGAAGAAATCATTCTACAACATTTTTAGATTAATTGCCATAACCACCTGCTAAAAATATAGTCAGTCATAACTAATTGTAAATAATTCATTTATTTAAAGGAACTTCTTTGTATATTTGGCGGTGGGATATTTAAATATGATTTAAGAAAAAAGTAGAAGTAAAAGAGAAAATTATAATGGATTAGTTTTTTGATTTTTACAAAAAGAGATAATTGAAATTAATAATGATTCATTAAAATTATTTATAATTTCATGTTTTCTTTAAATTTAATTATGTGAAAACGTTTTTTGTTAATAATAAATAGCATAAGAGGGTAGTTAGGAAAAAGACAAGATGCTCTCCAAATCAAGAATTACTTAGAAATTAAAATTAAAGAGCTTCTTTCTAAAGACCCTTTGACAAAAGATGATATTTTTATTCTCAGGTAAAATATTTATAGCAGCTGCTTAGAAGAATTGATTCGACAAATTTCTATAGATTGTAAGGAAAGAGCATTAGTTCTTTAGGAAATTTGGGATAGTACTATGGAATTAATGACTAACTTATTCATTTTTTTAGAGAAGTAAAAGTCCTAAATAGAGAAAGACTTATCAAAAAATATTTAAGAACTACACTAAAAGTATTAAAAAACAATCAATGAAGACCTCAAAATTATTAGCAAACAATAAACCCAAATAGCTGACAGAGACAATTTTATAGAAAAACAAATATAAGAAAACAGGTATTTAAGGAAGAAAGACAGAAAACTTGAAAAGCTATATAAAATGTCATAAAACTCTATTAATTATCTTCAAGACGAACTTAACAGTTCAATTAGAGAACATCTTAAATATTTAATGTCTCACGAAGAATTGACATGGAGAGAAGCACTAGAATATTAAAGGAAATATTTTGAATTAACAAAAAACAAAAGAATTTCTGCCTAAAAAAGCATTAAAGAAATTGCACAACAAATAAAGATGCATGTCGATCAAAACGAAATACAGTAGCATATAGTAATCTTATATTATTTTAAATTAATCTCTTAGCAACCACTAATAAAAAAGCATCAAAAATTGGAAATTTTAAGCTTTAATTCTATCCACATAATTTATTTAATTAATTTAACATTACTTCAAAAAAAAAATTTTGATTTGAAAAGAAAAATATCATCAAAAATATTTATTTTTTTTATAGCATTATTTTAGCAAAAATACTTAACAATTTAAATAAATTTGACGCAATAAATATCAAACCATTCATAAATTTTTAATTTATATTTTATTTTTAATTTAATGAGTTTGTAGTTAGTAATAACCAATCTCTATTAAAAAAATAAAAATCTATTAATTAAAAAATATATTTCGATGATATAATTATCATTAACTTAATTAAAATGCCTTTATTATTCTAAAAATCTAACTGAAATTATAAAAATCATTAAATTGTGTTACATAATAAATAGGATATGGATGAGATCTTAAAAGAATATATCATAGATCCTGTAGAAAATTAGCTGCAAAATATAATACAAGAGGTTGATAATGAATCAGATTAAACAGATTTGAAAATAGGATTTAATTTGGATGACTAAGATTACATAAAAACTAATTCGACGTAAACAGATTTTTCCATTTTTAATTTAGTGGAAAAAGAAGTAAATACTGAAAAAGTGCTTATAACAGAAATGACTAATAAAAAAAATAAATAATTTGATTCTGTAGATTCTGCTATTTAATGTAAAGCTGTCACATTTCCAATATTCACATAAACTGAAGTTCACGAGCTTTGTTCTTGTGGATAATAAACTGAATACACTGGTGATATTATGGATATTAAGTAACTATTTTATATTAATTTATAAATAAAATTATATAATTAATACCTAATTATTAATTAATAATAGAGTTGGAGAAGAATATTGGGATAAAGATTTGAATAATAGCTTTTTTGAATAATTTAATAAAAAATGTGTTGCCGTTTAAACAGTGAAAGAAATTCAGATAAGAATACCATCTGAAACTGAAATTGAGTTAGATAGTTTGAAGGGAACACATATTTCAATGGAGCTTAAAAATATAATAGAAACTGCTATTAAAAAAGAACATATTTCCACAGAAGGTTTGTATGAGTGTAAAAAATTGATTGAATAAAAGATATAGATCTAGGAAAAACTTGTCAGGAATGTAAAGGACAAGTTTATGCGTCATCAATAAACTGAATTAGAAATGAATAGATAAAAAACTGACCTTGAAAACTAACTATAAATTATAAAAGATTAAAATCAGCTATAAATGTCAAAACTTCTTCATTTGTCTGAAGATTATAAAAAGGTATTTAATTTTTATCAAATATTGCATTATTTAAAGATTTTTTCCTTTAAAGTTTCTTTAAAATGATATTCTTTGTTTTTTTAACGTGAGAATTAGCTTAAAAATAAATTTGATTCATGGTTTTTTTTATTTTAATTGAAAAATAAGATAAGGTTTATCTTTTTTTTAAATTAAAATCAAAAGCTTTAAAATATTATGATGATTAAGGTAGAAGAGCTGAGCTTTGAGTCTATGGATTCAGACCTGATAATAGATCAGACTTCTAGAACTTAACTGATGAATACAACACTTTAATAACAACCTTTTGATTCAGAAGAAACTAAACAAATTATAGACAATTAAGATTAGTCAAAATTAAACAGAAAAGTAAGTATGATTTCGGCATACAGTGGAAGTTAAAATAGCTAACGCTAGATAACGGCGTTAAGTGAACTCGACATGAGGAATTACAAATCAACAAGAAGTGTGAGTGAAATCAAATAAATACCTCAATAACATGATTAATTTAAGAAAAGATATTCAAATCATTAATCGCTTACATAGCAAAATAAAGAAGTATATACAAGTTAGCCAAGTGTTAATTAAAATTAAGGGAGGAAAAATAGTCAGTAAAGAGGATAGTAAGATACATCTATCAATGTGAGTAATATGAAGAGGACTAGCTTCAGTAGCTCTGTTTAGCCTTATCATTAACAAAGCAATCAATTAAATTCCATCACTAGTATGCCTGATACCTCTCAAGAAAGATACAAAGAAAATGCAGGTGAAGATGATAGTCAATGCAGCTCTGAGTTCAGGATTCCATCTTTAAAAGATATTGATAAGGATGAGCCAGATGCTAAAAAGAGATAGAAAAAAAATATAGTTAAGCAAGAAACAAACTTATAAATTAACACTAACTCTTAAAATCCAACAAAATCTCTGAATATTATACCATTTAGTTAACTTACTCGTAATAATATAAAGACAACTTCCATTCATACTGAAGCAGCAAACAATCTCTTAATCGAAATTAGCAGGTAATTCAAAAAATGTCGACCTGATTTGAAGAAAAATAAATATCTTCCTTAAATAAACAAAACCTTATCAATGGTTTATAGTGACTTGATAAAGTTAGTTAAAAATAACAATGCACTAAACCCATTACATGTAGTTACTTATGAATAATTCATTCATAGATTTGGACTTAAAAAAGTCGCTGAATAAAAAATGATATAAGAAATTTAGTAAGCAATGTTAATGGCAAATGAAAATAATAGGTGTAAAGTATTTATAAAGATGCTTTACGCCTAAGAAGGAGCTAATATTACTTCAGAAGATAAGATAGAAGAAGTAAAGTTTTTTGTTAATAGTCTTGTTCTGCTTGATGACTCAAAACAAGCTTAAAACTATAACGTTGATAAATCTTTTACGTCAACTGTAAGAGTGCATGAAAGTTTTCCAAAAATATTTACTGATATCTTAAATGAGCGCTAAATTTTTGAAAACATGACTAAATTGATTAAATATCCAGCAGACACTTTAAAAGACATTCAAAATAACGATTATCGACGTTTACCAACTCCTAGCTATGAATAACTAGATATAGACCTTCATTTAGATCTTCTCTTATAAATTTATTCTAATCGGCTAGAAAAAAATTGATATCTTAACAATTACTAAAAAAATAACAAAAATCTGATCTTTCTAAATTCTTTACTCAAATATTTTTCCATATTAAATACTTTTAAAAATTCAATCTTAAAAAAATTATAAACATACTTAGTAATTAGGTTATATATTACATTTCAAAAAGTAATTTTATTTTTCAACGTTTTCGTAATCTGTTAACTTTATAACAATTAAATGACTTAATAACAAAGTAAACTAAATGAAATGAAATTCTATCAATATTTATATTCATTTAATTTAGTATTATTTATTAATTCATGATCAAATTCTCTCCTTTATTAAATTAAATAAAAGAGAAAAAATTAATAGATATGGATAATTTTAAAAAAATATGTTATCAAAAACAAAGTGAAGAAAATTAATTATTTAGAAAATAATACTAGGACAGTAGAACATTTTCAAAAAAATAATAAGTAATATATTTAAATAAATGATTCAGTTGATATTGATTAATTTTAGTTATACTCTAAAATTAAACTAATTACTATAAATTGTACTATAAATAAGTAGAAATATAAAAATCTAGTAAGCCATATACAAATCGTTTATCACTAATTAGTAACTTATCAAAAATACATTTACAATTGAAAAAAAAAAATCCTCACTAAAAGTTTTTATTAAACTGATCTGATTATTGAAAAGTGTCTAATTTTTTACAAATTTTAATATTTTAAAATATTATTTTAAATATATTACTTTATGTATAATTAAGAGCTAATTTTAGAATGGATCTAAGAAAATCACATTCAGCTGTAATATGATCACTATCACTATTAAAACTTTATTATAAGTTTCTTAACCATTTATTTAAATTCTATGAAAATCACTTAAATATTTTATACATAAATATCAGTTTATTAATGACATATCAGTTATGGTAATTTTTGATTGAAACTGCTTTACAACTTAGACTTTTTACTTGATTGGACCCAATACTGAGAAATTATTTAATTAGTAATTTTACTTATTATTAATCGAGTATGTTTAGACTATATTCAGTTAAATATTAACTGATAAAGAACAACTAGTAAAACCATAAATACTAGGAAAACTGTAGAAGTGTCTGTTACTATTTATAAACTTCAAAATCGTAATGAAAACACTCTTTTTCTATATTACCTCAATAAATGGTTAAGGTTTAATTTAGCATTTTAATAAATTAAAGAATGTAAATATTTTTTCATCTTATGTAATTACTTTATTAACTTAATAATTACTTTTAAAAAAGCTCATTTATTCCAATAGTACTATAAAAACATATGCATGATAGTCTGAAATAGTAAATTTAAAATCAATCTACATTTATTTTTATAATTTAAATTAATTTCAAATAATTTAAAAATATTTTGCATCTATTGCATTTACATTAAAACTCCTCTTGCTTTAAAAAACTATGCCGGTTTCCGAAAACAGCAAATAAGTAGATCTGCCAACACTGGCTAATTTGGGATTCTAAGAAAGCTAATAAGAAAATGTTTAGACTAACTAATATAATAAAGTCCATCCTGAGAGCTTGAAAGATATTGATGACACAGATAATATCGAGAAGTAAAATGTTAAAGAAATATCTAACTTTAAGGGAAAAACTCCATCTTGGAGAAGTTGGATTGCTGGTGTTAACTCAATGATGGGCTCCACAATCGTAGTTTTACCAGTAATACTTTAAAAGAATGGAATTCTTACTTGCTTGATAACTATGATTGTTTTGGTTGTTTTTCTCTATAAAACATGTTCGTTTTATATCACTTACAGACTTCCTTCAGAATAAAAAATTTGCTAAACTATTGAAAGAATTCTAGGATATAAATGGAAACTTGTTTTTAATGTTTGTAATTCTATTTTCCTTTTCTTGATATAAATTATTTGTTTCTTGCTCTTAGTTTCTTTCCTATATCCTTGTCTTAAAGTCTTATTAGAAGACGGATTCGGTTTATCTGTCGCTGAAAGAGAAGAGTCGACTTACTCAAAATTTTCATTTTAATGGCTCTCTATCATTACGACATTTTTTATGTTCGCTTTATTAGCAAAAAGAGATCTATCTGGTATTATGAAAATCACTCAATTTGGTCTAGTTACAGTCGTATTCGTTGTTATTTATGTATTTGTCAGATTTGGACAATAAGAAATGTCAGAAATCAACCTTGAAAACACTCCTTTGTTCACAAGCAATGTGTTAGATATTGTTGGAATATTTATACTGAGTTTGTAAATTCACTCTGTCATTGTTCCTGTCTTGAAAGATAATAAAGATTAATCAAAAACAAATAGAGACCTTTCAATAATTTATATAATTTCATTTACTGTTTATTGTCTCATTGCATTCTTTGGTGTGTTTGCTATTTCTGGGAAAAAGCCATAGTAATTTTTATTTAATTTTATTTTCATCTAAACAATTTTTTTTTAGAAAAGGATATCCAGGAGATACCATTCTTGAGTATTACAGTGATAGTGACCCTCTAAATATTTGCATAAGATTAGGGTTGTGCGTTTATTTATTTGGAATTTATCCAATCAACGTTTATTCTTCTAGAGTTAGTTTCTTTTCTATTATTTTCAAAGAATCTTCAAATACAAATTAAGTTCCTTAAGAACCATCTTATAAAATGCATCTTCTTTCTAACGTAGCCTTTTGCGGATCTTCATTATTAGCTGGTTTATTCTCACTAAATTTAGATCTCGTCATGTCATTATCAGGTTATACAGTTAGTTTCTTTACAGTAATTTTAATACCAATACTCATCAGAATTAAAGTTGCTTAAAATGCAAAAATTCAATCCATAAAGAAGGTAGAAACAGAACCAGGCCTAAAAGATAATAACTCCCAAAACTAAGAAAACAAATTATGAAAATTTTCAATTATTATATTATTTTGATGTAAATATAAACTTAAATTATAAATTTAATGTACTTCCTTTCGTAATACTTTTCTTTTATAAATATAAAAATTATTTTAATTTTTTACTTAAATTGTTTTAAAGAAAATTTTTTAACTAAAATATGAACTTATTTAAAAAAGAAAATATATTATATAGATTCTATTAGTTTTAATAAGAAGATATTTTAAATAAATTAGAATATCATCTTTAAAAAGAAAAAAATTATTAATAAATGATCACTTATAAATAAAACTAAAGTCTTAAATTAAAAACTTTGAAGCTCGATTAGCTCAGCTGGTTAGAGCATGCGGCTGTTAACCGCAAGGTCGTAGGTTCGATCCCTACATCGAGCGCTTTTTTATTTTATTGAGTAAGAAAGATGAAATCAATGTTAATATTTATTTTAAAAAAATTATATTCTTTATAAAATAAACAACTAAAAAATTTTAAGTAGAAAAATAAAATAGATATTTTGTAAGGGTAAATTTAAAAAGAGATAAATTTTAAAACAAAAGATACATCAATAGGAGAGGTACTTTAAAGAAAAAGTTAAGGACTCTAAAGATTAACTTAAGTGGGTTAGAAGCTAGTTATTTAGTATCTGATTGTTAGTTAAGTAGGGTTAGAATCAAACAGAAAATTCTTAATTTATCAAATTTTAATAGACAAATTTTTTAATTTAAATTAATGATGGACTTTTTAATTTTAATAAAATCTGATTTTTTTGAGTGATTGCAAGACTTACATCCTTAAATTTACATACTAAAAAAAAAATTTGCTTGTATTGGTTTACATTAAAATTAATCATTAAATGAATAATTAGATAAATATGTAATCAAATAAAGAAAAATTATATTTTTTTTGAATTATGACTCTATAAAGATTATCTATTGTTTGATCAAGAAAATATAGACTAAAAGTATAGTATTCTTATAGAGATATTATATTGATTTAAAATATAATAGTAGATATTTTCTACATTTAATTCATTATAAGTAAACTTTTTGATTTTTTATTCTTTTTACTTTATTTTATTATGGAAATATCCTATTGTCATTTAATTAACTAACCATATTATAATTAAGTAAGAATAAGTTATTAGAATTTCTTTAGAATATATAGAAAATGTATTTTTATGCGTATTTTTTAGATATTATATGAGTAGAGGATACTATGTGCATTAATTTTGTTTTAAAAAAGGGACAAATTTTATGGAAAAATGGTAGAAAAGTTTGATATTTGCTCATTGAAAGATCATTTTTAAAAATTAGTATTAATAAGAGATGTTATTATGAGTAAATTAAAGATGTTGCATGCTTTTATTGAGTAATATCAAGTAGTTTGAGAGCATACGTAATAAATTTGCATATAATCTTTATAAGAATTTAATTAACTTTACATATCAAAGTGATCTAATTCTTTTACAAGCCTATCACAAACAAAATCAATTGATAGCTAATTAATTAAATTAAGCAAGCATAGATTAATTAGACAAGATTGATATATTTTGATTAAAAGTATAAATCTAACCATGACTTATGATTGCATTGCTGTTTGCAATATATAATTAAAGTACATATTATCAAAATCAATATAAATTTAACAAATACATTTTTTTTTGATTAAAATTCTAGATTTTTTCCATAAGAGAATAATGATAGATTTCAATAACTATTTTAAAGCAGAGCATACTTTCCTCAAGGAAATCTATAAAATTTTAAATTGAATTCCCTGTTTTTTAATATTTGTTACTGAAAGTGTTTATCCTAGGAGTTAAAATCGGTGGTCAAAGTTAAGTAAATTTGAGATTTTGATTTTGTTTATTTATAAGGTGCTTAGTAATGTGTATCTTTTCTGTTAATCTGTTTAATGCAAATCTTGACTGAGTTAATCCCAAATTCTTGCAAAAATATATTGAAAATAATTATTACTGTATCAGACTGACATCAAATTGACAAAAGTAAGTATTAATAAATTTTTATCTGGGTTAATATATGCTACGCTTCACTTTTAATGATGCATTATAATATACATTTCAAACTAAATTTCAAAAATATTTCGCAATTTCCATAAATAAGATCTAAAATAAAAATTCGTAGGGTACACCTATGCATACACATTAAAAACATCTTAACTTTAGGAGACATCAAACAAAAAAAATTAACTTAACTATATAAAATCGAACAATCTGGGATCTAAAAATCAATAGAACCAAACAATAAAAATGGCCATAAAATACTATTATTTTAATCAATATGGATAGAATTCATGCTATTTCTTGAATATTATTTTAAATCAAAACATTTTTATTTATATATTTAACACATTTGGAGGAGAAAAGATTTATATTCTACTTAAAATTAAAACTATCTACACTTATGTAAATTAGGTACTATTAAATTAGACTTTTAGCAGAACTCTGAAATCAATAATTAATTAATTAAATAAAAACAATTTATATAATAAAAATTACACATTTGTCTGAATACTAAAATGGCTCCAATTAAAAACTAGAACAGTAATTAAGACATTGAAATGCAGGGTGATAAAATCAATCAGGTCCACCCTATTTGCATGGATATTCAGCTTAAAAACAGTAATTCTGACCCCCTAATCAATACAAATTAGGTTCTAACCATAACTTAAAATAACTCTAAATAAACTCCAGAATAAGTTAATTCTAACCAATACAATCCTGTATCTTTTTAAAATGATTAAGAATCAAGATCGAACCAAAACATCGAAGGTAACAGCTCTTAAGTTTGCCCTTCAGATAATGGCACCTAGATACCAAAAGCTATAAAAGGTACTAACCCTTCATGGAGAAGTTGGATAGCTGCTGCTAATACTATGATGGGTTCTTCTATTGTTGTATTTCCTGCCATTTTTAAAGAAAATGGAATTATTACTTCGTTTATTTGTATGTTTGTTGTAGGTGCCTTTTTATATAAAACCTGCATCTGGTGTGTAAAATATTGCCAGCCACATGAAAGAGATCTTTACGATACTATAGAAAGACTTCTCGGTAAAACTTGGAAGGGAGTTTACACTGTTGCTAATTCTATATTATTATTCTTGGTTTCCATAATATATTTTTTGCTATTCAATTCATTCTTTTTCCCTCTTGTAAAATATTTCCTTGAAGGTGCTTTTAATGTAGATGTAGCCTAGAGAGATGAAGCCACCTTTAGTAAATTCTCATATGAATGGTGTGGCATTGCAACAATTAGCTTCTTTTTCCTTGTTCTTGCTAAGAGAGATCTCTCATTCATCATGAAGATTACTTAATATGGCCTTCTTTCAGTAGGTGTTATTGTCTTATTTGCTATTGTCAAATTTGGATCCAACATTACTAACGGAATCGATTTGTAAGATACTCCTTTATTTACTCCTAAAATATACAACCTAATAGGCATTTTCATTCTTAGTTTCTAAATTCATTGCTTGATTATTCCTATTCTGAGAGACAATAAAGACTAAACAAAAAATGAAAGAGATACATTTGTGTGCTATGTGATCACATTTGTTACTTACATACTTATATCCCTCTTCGGTGTTCTAGCTATTTCTGGAAAATCCCCTATGTAAGCACATATTTTACCTTAAATTTAATCTTTAATCCCCCACCAATAAATAAATAATTAATATATTTGGATATTGGATCAACTCCAAAAAAGAGATAAAAATATAAATTAAAGAATGAATAAATTTAATTTTCTATTTTTAAATAATTATTTTATGTCTAAATTTATTTTAATTATTAAATAGAAATGGAAATCCAGGTGATACAATCCTTGAATACTTTTCAGATACTGATGTCTTTAACATAATCGTAAGATTTGGTCTTTGTATCTATATTATTGGCGTCTATCCTATTATTGTATTTGGTTCAAGAAGTAACTTTTTTAGTACTTTCTTGAGCAAAGGAAAGTAACCAACAAGATTTTCTTTCCTCCTTTCTAATGTGGTATTTTGTGGTTGCGCTTTAATTGCTATTTTAACCAGACTCAACTTGGGAGTAATTATGTCCTTTGCGGGATATGTTGTAAGCTTCTTTATTGTAATCCTTTTGCCTATCTTAATAAGAATAAAGAGTGGTCAGCTAGAAAAGCAATCTCAAAAGGATAATTAAACTAAAAATCATATTTTTACTTCAACAGAATTGTAAACAATTCCTCAAATTACAACAAATTAAATAGCTACCTTAAATGAAATTTCTCCTAAAAATGATAAAAATCAAGAATAAACATCTAATAATTTAAATAACAACTAATAAGATTTGTAACAAAATGAACTAAAATGTTGAATAATAACCAAAATAACTTAAAAATATTTTAAGTAAAACTATTAAATAATATACTAAATTAATTATTTCAATTACAATTCTCTTGTATATAATAAAAAATATTCAAATAAATTATTTATTTATCACACTTTGTAAACATAAAACTAACATTTCGCATTATAAGTTTTAAGATAAATTATTTATATATTCTAATATAATGTTCTATATTTTCCAATTATTAATTTCAAAATAAATACTCTATGATTAAATCAACAATCTAAAATATCCTAATTTAAACACAAGTAATTTGCAAATTTTCGATTAAAAGTATATGCATATATTTATATTTTTTATTTTTATGTTTTTATTCAATTTTTCAAAAAGATTTTATCAGAATTAACCTAATGAATAAATTTAATTTTTTAGATTAAAAATCTTAATCTTAAAATACTTCTAAATTGATTTTTCTCCTTAAAATTAAAAATATTTTCATTTCATACTATCTTAATCTTTCTACTAAACTTGAGAAGCACCATTAAAAAGTGCTAATCAAAAGCAAATACTAAGGTAGGCTAGTTCATAATCATATTATATTTAATTATTTCTTATATATTAAAATGAATTAAATATATATTATATCTTCATTTAAAAACTAACTTTACGCTCCTATTATTTGTATAAGTGCTATATTATTGCTTATATTATTTGTTGATTTTAAAATTTTATCCTTATTAGAAAAAAATTAATTTTATTAAAAAAAATTATAAAATAAATGTATTTACAAATTTAATAAAATAATTTAGTTTAGTTAAAATTTTTTTTTTTTTCAAAAAATTTTATTTAAATATTTTAAAATTGATTCTACAGATTAGCAATATTTAATTTGCTTTATTATCCAAAATTTATTTTATTTATTTATTTAAATTTAGAAAAGCTTCTTTTTTTGAGGAATGATTTTTAAAAACTCTTAAGATAATCATATAATTATAAATAGCTTTTAATTTTATTAAATTTTTGAAATAATTTTTTGATTGAAGAAATTTTTCATAAAACAGAGTTGATAAAAAAATTAGAATATTCACTCACTATATACTATGGAAATTACCTTATTTATGTTATAAAAATTTACCATCTTAATAAAAAACTCTAGTAATAAATTATATTCACATTTATGTGAAACACTTAATTTATTGAGCAATATTTTTTTGAAAACTTTTTTAAAAATGATATTTAATTCATTTCAAGCTTTTTAGATGTAAATAATATTGACTTTCTCAATAAAAAGTCTAGTGAATGATCAATTAAATTATATTACAATTATTATAAAAGAATTTCAATAATTTGATAGAAAAATATTTACTAATTAATAGATATTTTTGGCTCCACTTTAGCTAATTTAAACTATTTATTTTGCTTTTATTAATTAATTGACTTTTACTATTAATAAAATAATATGTAACCAGCATGCATAGAAATAAATAAAAATATTGAAATATTAGACTTGAAGTTGAATAATACATAATAAAAAAGTTTACTTTTTATCTTTTTTCAAAATTAATTTAGAACAAAATTCAAATACTTAGCTTTAAATAAAAACCTGATAATATAAATTTTTGAAAATATTAAATAAAATAAAATAAAATAAAATAATGAAGACTTAATTGCTTATCGCTGCTACTTTGGGTTTAACCTTATTAGGTTTAACTTCATTTTTACTTATCCACAAATCCTCTAGAGTAGAATTTACTGAAGACCAAATTAAAATGTGGAAGAGTTTCAAGTAAACTTATAACAAGAAATATGCTGATTAAGATGATGATGAAGAAGTTTACAGAATGAATGTCTTCTTTGATAATTTGGAATTCACTAAAAAAGATCCAACTATGGGTGTTACTAAATTTATGGATCTTACTCATACAGAATTCGCAGAACTCTACTTGAATCCTGCTGAAAACATTGATGAAGAAATCGACTCTTTATAACCAATTTAACATAATGAAGATATTGTTATTGATTGGGTTGAAAAAGGTGCAGTTACTCCTGTTAAAAATTAAGGAGGTTGTGGTGGCTGTTGGTCATTTGCTACAACTGGTGGTGTTGAGGGTGCTAACTTCGTCTACAAAAATGTCCTCCCTAATTTATCTTAACAATAATTGATTGATTGCAACACTTAAAATAAGGGTTGTGGTGGCGGCTTAAGAGATATTGCCTTAAATTATGTAAAAGAAACAGGTTTAACTACAGAAGAAGAGTATTCATATGAAGCCAAAAATGGTAAATGCAGACTTTAAGGTAAGAGCAATCCTTATACTATTTCTGGTTTCACAGCTATTAAGTAATGTTCTGACCTAGTAAATGCTATTCAAAAAGCTCCCGTTACTGTTGGTATTGATTCTTCTAACCTCTAATTCTATACAAACGGAATCTTCTCAAACTGTGGTACGAAGATCAATCACGGAGTTCTGCTTGTTGGTTATGATTCTGTCAAAGAAGCTTGGAAGGTAAAAAACTCATGGGGTCCTAAATTTGGTGAAGGTGGTTACATCTATCTCTCTGCTAAGATTACTAATAATCAAATTGCTAACACTTGTGCTATTTGTACTAGAGCTTATGCACCTTACATTTGAAAAATATTAATTAAAATAATAATATAAAAATCTATATTTTTCATAGTTATAGTAATTCACTTTAAAATTTTTTATTAAACTATTTATCACCATAATAAATTACAAATATTATGCCAAATCTAAATAAATATATAATTTTCTTAAAACTGATCCAACTATAAAAATATATATTTTGTCAAAATATTCAATTTTCTCTATTACAAAAACTAAATTTGAAAGAGGATAAATGTATTTAATTTTATTTTAAATATATAATTTTTTAAATAAATACCTTAGCAAAAATATAAAATTCTATCTAATTAATTAATATTTTTATTTGAAACAAAAATCAAAAAATTTGATAAATTATCAAGTTATTTTGAAGGAAAGTAATTAGTAATATATTCAAGATATCTAAATATAGCCATTTAATGTTGTTTGATAGGAGTCATTAATTTGTAAAAACATTACATTTCTTTTTCTTATAATTTCTTACTTGAATTACCTGATAAATACATTTAATTTATCTATTTATATCAAAATAAATGATTTATCCTTTCTTTTTATAAAACCAATAATAGTATAAATTACTAATATTAATTAACATATTATATAAGCTAAGATTGTTTGTTTATTGTTTAATATAAATATTTAAAAAAATATTTTTTTAACTAAAAATTGCTGTATTTAATCCTTTTTTAAATTTTTCAATTCATTAATAGGGCATTTTTGAGAAAGTAGTATAAGCTTATATAATTATTAATCTTTCTTAGATTTACTTATTTTTAAATTCACTTTCAAACTAAATATTTTAAGGTTAAATATATATTATATTTTGATAAGGAGAACTTTAAATTTAATATTTATTTATGGTTTTTTCACAGACTTATCTATCATTAAAAGAAAAATATATTTAAGATAATTAATCTTTTAGATTTAAGATACTTGCATTATACTATCTAATATTATCATTCACTGATTTTGTTTCCACTTTTATATTATATTAAATTAAATTAAAATACTAAAAAAAATTAAATAGAATAAATTATTCATTTATCCCTCTTTTCCATTATTCCATATCACATAATTATAAAAATAATAATTATTAATTTAAAATATTGAATATAATAATAAAAATATAAATATATAAATATTATAAAAATTAAATTTAAGATGTATCTTGAGTGCATTTATATGTGTGAGTATTTCTATTCTATTTTATCATCAAATTTATTTAAACTTTTTAAATATTGTTTCAAAATAAAAATAAAATTTGTTGGGAGACCTTTTTCATTAAACAATATTTAAAATTCTATGAATTTTTGGCTGCTCCATAATACATTTTTTAACTTCTTTATCATTGAAAAAGATATTGTACGTAATCTTTTTAGTTGATCTAAATAAATAATTTAATCAAGTTATTTTTACTTTTTTGTTCTTTCAAATTCATTCCTTCTGATATTTTGGTTTTGTTTTACAAAATCTTTTTATTCTGATTATATTCTTGATGACTGTTTTATTAAAAAATAATGTTTGACAAATAAAAACTTTTGATTTATTTTTTAGTTCAATTGAAATTTGAATTTCATTCAATATGGTTAAAAGATAATAACAATGATTTGATATATATGAGACAGTATAATAGTTAGTATTCCTGCTTGTAGATAGTCAGGAGACCAAGGTTAAATTCATGGAATTGGTGCCTTTTATTTTTGATAAATGAAAAAAATTTTATTTGTTTTGATTTAAAAACAAATGTTAATTTTATCATCTCTAATACAATAATAATAATTTAATTTAAAATTATTTTATGATAAATATTTTTTTTAGTATATAATATATTTACTTTTTACTAATATGTTTTTTTCTTAAAAGATAACAAATTTTTAGGAAATTAAATGATATAGAAAAATTTGTAACAATAATCACATTATTGTTTTTGGATTAGAAAAACATAATCTATATCAAAAAATAATAAACAGATATAGATATAATTTTATTAAAATGTCTGATACAAAAAATATTGTATTTTGTAAATTTTCTATTAAAAAAAAAATAGAAAAAATATTACATAAGAGGTAATTAATCAGATTTAAACAGATCTGTTCCTCTCATATTTTAAATAGGGGTTTGATTGAATTCTAAAAACAAAATCAAAACAATAATTAAAAAAACAACTCATACAAAAAAACAACTTTAAAAAACTTCAAATGTAAATTTTTGTTAAGACTTTAACAGGAAAAACTATTACTCTCGATGTTGAAGCTTCTGACACTATCGAAAATGTCAAAGCTAAGATTCAAGACAAGGAAGGTATTCCTCCTGATCAACAAAGACTTATTTTCGCTGGTAAATAACTTGAAGACGGAAGAACCCTTTCTGACTACAACATCCAAAAAGAATCAACTCTTCACTTAGTTTTGAGATTAAGAGGTGGTATGTAAATTTTTGTTAAGACTTTGACTGGTAAGACTATTACCTTAGACGTTGAAGCCTCAGATACCATCGAGAATGTGAAAGCTAAGATTCAAGATAAGGAAGGTATTCCTCCTGATCAATAAAGACTTATCTTCGCTGGTAAATAACTAGAAGATGGCAGAACTCTTTCTGACTACAACATCCAAAAGGAATCAACTCTTCACTTAGTTTTGAGATTAAGAGGTGGTATGCAAATCTTTGTTAAGACTTTAACAGGTAAAACTATCACTCTCGATGTTGAAGCTTCTGATACTATTGAAAACGTAAAGGCTAAGATTCAAGATAAGGAAGGTATTCCTCCTGATCAATAAAGACTTATTTTCGCTGGTAAATAACTCGAAGACGGAAGAACCCTTTCTGACTACAATATCCAAAAAGAATCAACCCTTCACTTAGTTTTGAGATTAAGAGGTGGTATGTAAATTTTTGTTAAGACTTTGACTGGTAAGACTATTACCTTAGACGTTGAAGCCTCAGATACCATCGAAAATGTGAAGGCTAAGATTCAAGATAAGGAAGGTATTCCCCCTGATCAATAAAGACTTATCTTTGCTGGTAAGTAACTCGAAGACGGAAGAACCCTTTCTGACTACAACATCCAAAAGGAATCAACTCTTCATTTAGTTTTGAGATTAAGAGGTGGTATGTAAATATTCGTTAAGACTTTGACTGGTAAGACCATTACTTTAGATGTTGAAGCTTCTGATACTATTGAAAACGTCAAGGCTAAGATCCAAGATAAGGAAGGTATCCCTCCTGATTAATAAAGACTTATTTTTGCTGGTAAATAACTCGAAGACGGAAGAACCCTTTCTGACTATAACATTCAAAAGGAATCTACACTTCACTTGGTCCTTAGATTAAGAGGTGGTTTCTGATTAAATTCATATTTGAAATAGAATATTGAGAGACTAGTAAATACAATAATCTAGTTATAAAAATAAATATATCCATTAAATATAAAAATATATAATATTTGTTAGTAAACAAATTATCAATTATAATAGTTCAAAATAAAATGATATTTTTTTATTTATTTTTAATATAAAATTTCAGATTTTTAGTGATTTAAAAATTAAAAATTTCTATGCTGATAATTTGTTTAATATATTCAATATAATTTAATCATTCCAAATTAAAGCTTAAAAATATTTTTACTTTTTATTTTATTATTCATATTTTAAAAATTATAGACATTTTTTTATTTGGTAACTCAATCACAAAATTAATTTTTAAAGTAAAACTTTTATAATTTTATTTTCTATATACTTATTCTTTAAAATAGATTAATTTTAAGACTAAAAAGAGGTGATTTCTGATAATTTAAATTCCATAGGTTAATAAGCAAACTTGGATTTATCTTATTTATTATAATGAACTAAAATATTATCAAACTTATCATAATTTACTTTTACATTTTATGATGTAATAAAAATTAATAAATAAATATAAAATTTAACTCATTTTATAGTTTAACATATACTTATGATAATAAGAATCTTAAAATAATATGAAGTTTTTATAGTTATTTATCCATTTTGTATTAAAATATCAATTTTTTAGTTTATAAATTTGAAAAATAATAAAAAATAAATTAAATTTTTTATTACAACAAATTAAGACAATTATTTTTTTATCCAAAAAAATAAAATTAATAATAGATTTTTTTGAAAAGATTAATTTTTTTAATTCAGTAATTTATTGGGTAAAATGGCTTAATTAGTTTTGTAAAAATAAGGAAATAAGAATAAAATTATTAATAACTTTTTGTATATATAAAATTAATTTTTAAAATTGATTATTTGCTTTAAATTGGTTTAATTAATGAAATTATTAGAAAAAACTATAAAAATTAATTAAAAAAAGAAGAAGAAGAAATTTTTTTTAAAGATTGGGATAGATAATAAATATTTATTAAATTAGCTAAAAGAAAAAAAAGATGGGATAAATAAAATCAAAGATGTAAATTAAAATAATTTCAGATAATATATTTAAAATATTTCATTAATAAACATTTATTTAAAATGCTTAAAATATTTTAATCTTTTTTAAATAGAATAAAAAACCTTATGAATAAAAAACAATATACTAGCTTAGAAAGTGTATGTTTTTATTTACTTTTTAATATTTGAAATTTATTATTTTTTTTATAAAGTTTACTAATTCTTATTTGATTTATCATGAAATATTGGATTTAAATTTTAGGTAAGTTAGTAGATATTTAATTTATTATTTTTAACTTAATTTTTTTTGGAAATTAAGTTTTTAAAACTATTTTGGATATAAATAAACAATTAAATTTTATTAAATTAGCCAAAGATTATATGAAGAGCATGCTCTAATAATTTAAAATGCTATTAAAAAATGCTAATAACTTAAAAATTTAACTTTGAATTTAAGGTTTTCTTTTTATTTTTTTATTAAGATTAATTAAAACAAAAAATTAGTTTTTAATATTTTTTAATTTGGATAGTTAAAATTAGCTAAATTTCTAAACTTTACAGCTTATTATGAATGGAATTCATGAATGTTTGAATCTCTAATTCCTTAATTTGAATTTGAGGTAAGTTCAAAATTTCTATTTTTTGGTTTTTTTAAAATAAAATAAAGATAATTTAAAGCTAATAATGTTCTAACTCTATTTTATAAAATTATTTTATAGGAATGTATGTCTAAAAGATAAAGGTGAATATTTAGGATCAAGTATAGCAAAAAATAGAAATATTTAACATCTAACTTTGAAAATGCAGTAAATATAAATATATTACTCATTCAATACTTATTTTTAGTCTTACAAATATTTTTTTTAAGTAATAACAGTATTCATAATTAAGATGCATATGACATAGTTTTAGGAATATCTAAATGTACTAAGCTAACGAACTTAGCTTTAATATTTAAGTAAATTATACTACTTATTATTTTCAAATTTAATCTTTATTTTAAAATAAACTCTTTTACGTTTGGTTCTATAAATTTTAAGAGTTTATTTTAAAATAAAATTTGTTTTCAACAATTTTAAAAATTTTTTAGCTCAAACAACGATATTGAAGACTAAGGAATATCATTTATAGGATAAAGTTTAGCTCAATTTAAAAATCTCTAAAATTTAAAATTAGTTATTTGGTAAATAAGTATTTTAATTTGAAGCTTGTAAAAAAATCAAATAATAAATTAAATTGTTTAAAATTTATAAGAAAATAATTATTTCTTATTATCCTGTTTATATTTTTTTAGGTTTAACAACAAAGGTGTAGCCTGCTTATAAAATTTACAAATGGGTATTGCATAATGTGAAAATCTTTCAATATTGACTCTGATAATAGGTTTCTAAAAGTAAGTTTTATTTTATTTTTTATATTTTTTTATAAATTTTGATTAATTTTTATTAGTAAATAGATAACATAATAAAGTATAAATACTCTAGCTTATTAAATTAAAGCTTGGAAGAAATTAACCTCCTTGAGCTTAATTTTAGAGTATATTTATTCTTTTGATTAATATTTTTCATCTACTAAAAAAATAAAATTTATATTTAAAGTATTTAAATTTTGACTGGACAAAGAAATTATATTATTGATCTTCAAGCAAAAAAACTAGAGAGGTTAGTGAGTTTAAAAATTATATATTTATGAACATTTTAGTATTTACTTCGGCACTCATATTTATAAAAATTCAGTTAAAAATAAAAGAAAAATTTCCTATATTATTATTATATATTTATGTATAAAAATCAATAATTTAATGTATCGTCTTTTATTTTTGTACTAATCTATACTTAAATCTTTAGAAATCTATTAATCTTAAAAAATTAATTCTATGCATATTATAAACTTATAAAATTGTTTTTTTTAATGAAAATACAATTAATATAAAAAGAATACAAAATAATTTAAAATAATAATTTTATGGTTTTTAAAATAATATTTTGTATTTTGATAAATAGCTTTAAGTTTAATTTATTTTAGTAGTTAGTTTCTTTCATAAGTATCTATAACCACATTGCTGTTTATTATAATTAATTTATTCTTAATACTATTCTTCTTATTTCTTTTAGTTTTATTACTAAATTCTATCTAGCTCTTTCTAATAATATTTTTCAAGGAAAATTTAACTTTAAA
Organism: Tetrahymena thermophila SB210; assembly: GCF_000189635.1. Lineage (NCBI taxonomy): Eukaryota > Ciliophora > Oligohymenophorea > Hymenostomatida > Tetrahymenidae > Tetrahymena > Tetrahymena thermophila. The sequence continues at coordinate 56,047 of NW_002476477.1, read as the reverse complement.
TAGTGTATTCGAAAATATCAAATTCTACAAATCCACTATAGTTATAATTGTAAGGAAAATTTTCGTTTTAAGGTGCCTTTTGTTTATATTCTCTTCTTAATTTTAATACCTACTCTATATGCCATGGTGTAATATCGAATTAAATTACATAGAATGTTTCCATATTTAGAAGTGGGTGCTTATCAAATTTTAGGTTTTCAGGGTATTTTACAGGAATAGTTTAAAATTAACCTTTACATATTATTTTTATTAAATCAAAAGTTGTTAACTCTAAATCATCAAAATCTAATTTAAAAGCTGAATTTAAAGCTTATTATGCTTAAACATTGCATAACATAAACTATTTCCTTGACTTTTAACTAATTAATTTGAAAAATCCTAGTTTTATTATATCACAGAGCTATTCATCTCCACATCCTATCAGAGCCATCATTGACTTTGATAAACAAATATTAGATATTGTAGTTGTCTGATTACTCAAAGCTAGACTCACTGTTGCAATTATACTAAATTGATCTTAATTAAATATCTATTCTAATAACTATTTCCTTTACTATTAAATTATTTTTTATCTTTAGTCTATGATAAATTGCATATCCTCTGGATTGAATTAATAATAATTTTAGAGGTCCTAAATCTAAGAGCTAATCATATAAACTAGTTCTTGGTGTTTCTTTAAAAATTAAGAAAATTCATATAGCTTTTAGTCTTAAGAATTCTCCATTTAATAAATGACAGATTAAAAATTTTTTAAAGGACGATTAGTTGAAACTTCAAATGATGTTCCATGTTTCAAATTTTCCATAAATAAAGCATTTCTCTATTCAAAAAAAAGATCTATCCCCATTTAATGACTAGCTTCTTTTAATTCAGCAAGAATATCACCAGCTAAAAAAAATACTTTTAAATTCGAAATAGGTTTCATGATGTTTGTCTCAAATTAGAATTAAGACTAAAGATCACTTAAATTAGTTAAGTTAGTTGTTTTAAAATCATAATATGTCTTTTTTAATTGCAATTTTGGTTTTCTTCCTCTTTTTTGTCCTTTTTACTCATCATTTTTATGAATTTTTCTCTTTATTTAAGATAAGGATTGAAGCGAGCTCTCCTCTATTAAACTATTTTTTTTGGTTTAATTTTATGTAGATTCAATGCTCATTTGCTAGTCTCTAAAACTCGAATTTATATCTATTTATGGGTCTTCGCTTTAATCATCACTCATACTAATATTTTAATCTCTTATATCATTCTATCTTTGAATACATTCTTGATTGCTTTCAATACTTAAACTTCCGTCCCTATTTATTTCTTCACTTTCCATTAAACTAATGTTTTATTAATATTGTTTTTATAATTTTGATATAAAAAATATAGATTAACTTAATATATTGATTGTAATTTACAAAAATAAATCAAAAAATTAAATCTTCTAGAATTAAATAAATTAATGGTAAATAACTATTTTAGTAAATTGCTTTTCTATTTTATTAATTAATAAAATAGAGTTTCCAGCCAGTAGTAGTATTAATTAAAAGTAATTAATTGACAAATTATTAAACCTTTTTTTTAAATACTAATTTGCATTTAGTCTTTATTGTAGATAAATATTTATTTTAAATGTATAAAAATTTAATATATTTACTAAAGATTTTAAAAATAGAATCAAAAATTTTTTAATTTTGCTAAATTTTCTGAAATGTGAAGTGGGGTAGCTAGCAAAAATATAGGATTTGGGTACAGGCAATTTCTGTAGTGATTTATTTTTAAAAATATTCCAATAAAGTTTTTAGTGGAATCAAAACCTCTTAATTTTTCATTAACATATTGATTTTATAATATTGAAATTGTGATATTTGTATATTGTTTATTTTATAAAAATGATATTTGTAAAAACTTTTAGAAAAACAAGAATTACCCCAAAATATTTTATTTATGTATTATTTAAATGAATGAAAATAAATTAAAATTTTCTTCAAATTTTTCTTTTATTGTCATGATTTGAATATTTTTTAAGTAATGAAAAAACAAATAATTTATTAAATTAAATTTATTCAACAAATAATAAATTTTTATTCATAAATATTTTATAAGAATTAATATGAAGGAATGATTCAAGAATGAGAAATATTTTTGTTTTGTTCAAATTTTGTAAGTTTTTAAAATTATGTAAGATTGCTTAAGTTTGCTATTATTGATTTCCTTATGCTCCTGTTACTCGTAGATTTGTTTGAGTCCATTTTACTGATTTTCATTTTGATTTATATGATATCTGCTAAGTTAGAGGCATATTTAGCTTCATTCACTAAATTCAAATGCATAGTGCTTAATGCCAGCTAATTATGTCTTGAAACTAGATTTTGATGATATCCTTTACAACTTTTCCTAGTTAGATTAAAAAATATAAAAAATCAAAAATCAGATTGATTTAATTAGTTGATTACAATAGTGCCTCTCTATTAGTATCTTACTTTATAGGTATAATGTGGGTAGGAATTTTAGGTTTTGGATCCTAATCAATTAACTAAGATTCTTGCTTAACTTGCTATTTAGCTAATTTCTTCAGTTATATTATGCTTAAACTGCTAACATTTTCTGCTTAATTTAAGAACTCTTTAATGTTCTTTTCATTATTTTATAAAATCTATTTCATATCTTACTACTTTGCATCTTGTTCTTCTGATGAATCCTATGTAGCTAAAAATTTGTCTCTGCTAATTTCATGAATTGTTGCCACATGCATTTTCAAGTTATGATGTTAATTTTAATTTTATTACTACTATTGATACACATTCAAGAAACCTAAAGTGTTTGAATGCTTAAGAAGTCTATTTTTTAAGTTAATCTTTTGACTTCTTAAACTTTGTTAATACAACCTTTCTTATACTTATTGCTTACGAAAATCTTTAAGTTCTTCTATTGATTTAAAGGCCTCTATATGATTAGTTACTAAGTAAGCTTCCTATTTAACCTCTAAATCAATTTTATTCTTTGCATCTAAAATATGAACATCTTTTTTATTTTCACCTTTATCACTTTCTAGAGTAGTTCCATTTCCAAAAATTCTCTTTAATTAAAAATATATAAAATAGTACTAAAAAATACAAACTTTTTTCAAAGAAAAATAGTAATAAAACAAGTCATAATTCTGTTTTAAAAATATAATAAATTATAAACATTGAAAAAAAAACAAAATGAATTTATATTTTTAAAATATTTTTTATTGGTTTCTTTTATCTTAATTACTTTTTTTGAGTTAACAATTTGAATTATTTTATTTAATTTTTAAATTATTAAAAAAAAATTTTATTATTGCAAAAATTGAAATGGGTGCTTATAAAATTTTTAAAATATCTAGTTATATTTTAAAATAATTTTATTTAAATTTTATTACTTTATTATCTATTAACCTTCTACAATGACCAAACTCTTTTTAATCAAATTATGAATCCTTTAGCTCTTAGCTACACTAAGTAATTACTTTAGATAGTGGATTAAATTGCTCAACTTGAGATATTTTTTCTGATATCAATTATCCTGTATAAGAATCAAGATCATTTAATTAGTCACTCACATGTTTTGGTCTTTTAATTCCAAACATCTCATAGATATCAGTGAATTTCTCATTCTATATTAATTTAAGTTTATTTAAAAAAAGTATTTGGATAAAAATTACTTATTCTGTTGCAAATTTTTATTTTTTGTTTTCTTTTTCAGTGTTATCATCAGGGAAATATCTACTTTTTAGTAGCAATTTAGGTTTTGCAATAGTTTATTTTAAATAGCTCGATTTTGGTCTGATTTGATTTTTTATATTTCCTGACACTTTATTAGATTTTGTAAGTAAGCTATTTTGGTAAGCTTTAAAAGAAGAGCTATTTTGTTGTATTTAAATTGAAGAAGTAAGCATCATTTCATCATCAATATAAATATGATCATGTATTTATGAATTTTTGTTGTGCAATGATGGCTCAAAGCTATTTGACAAGAAATATAGTTCTTACATTTTACTTTTTTAAATAGAAGCACTCATATCATCTTCTGCTGTCTGTGCTTGCAACACGCTATCTTTTTTAGAAATGTATGCTGTAGATTATTCTTAGTCGAAATAGTTTATCTGAGAATTCATTTCACTAGCAACAAAGATGCTATCTCTTTATTTAGCCATTAGTTAATATTGCTTTTTTTCATCTTTTTACATTTCTTTTGATTTGCTATAAGATACTATAAATTAAGATGCATTTAACTCTTTGTGTTTATACTTTTCATAAATGTGGTTATTAATTTTTTCTTAAAAAGATCTATTTGAAGCTTCTCCTTTCTCTAATTCTATTTATTGATCTTTATGTTAATTTAGGAGTATGTTTCTTTCACTGTTATATACTTGCTTTAATATCTTGGTTACTTCTCCAGTCTATAATAGATAGTCGCTGTACTTTATTAAATTTTAATTAAAAAAGTTATTTTTTTATAATACAAATTTTCTTTTACTTTTTAATTGAATTGATCAATAAAATGCTATTTTATATGCCTCATGTCAGAATTATGAGGTAAAAATACTTTTACCAGCCAGTTTATTAAATGAATTGTTTCAGAAAATTTCTCAATATTTTACATTTACTCATTTATTTATCCTAGTAGTACTAATGATGTTATTAAGAATTTTACCTTTTTTAATAATTTCAATTTAATACAATTTAAAATTATTTTATTTACATTTTCTTCTTATCTAGCAATACTTTTTCTTAACTACAAAGGATCACTCTTTCCATCTATTAATTTTTTCTACTACAAATCTTTATTTAGTTAAAGGTTAACCATATTGCTGGCTATTTAATAAGCTTTTTAGGCTTCCAACTTGCTGCTTTCAAATCTTTTATTATAATAAAAAAAAATAAAGTAAATGTTGTAAATCTTAAATTATTTATTATAATAAAATGTAATAAAAATTTTACTATTCTTATTAAAAAAGTAAAGAAGCATAGTTCATCTTTATTTGAAAAGATATATCAAGAAATTTATATTTCTTTTTTTAATAAAAAATATAGTTTTAAATTAATTTTTTTGATTTAAGCTAAATTTTACTGTTGATCTTTGAAGCTCAGGCATATTAATTAAGTTTTCAGTTAATTAATATAAACTTAAAACCATTTTAGAGTCTTTTGCCCTTTTGAATATGTTGAAATATTATTTTTTTAAATAGTTTAAATTAATTACTCTGTGTAATATAAGATTGTCTTAGAAATTAATTGTAGAAAGTTCAGCAAGAACTCTTCAATTTATACTAAAACTATTATAAAAATAAATGTCTATTTTTTGATAATTTTATGAAGTTACTGTTATATTTCTTTGGGATTTTTTTAATCTCCTAATAATTTATTATATCATTTGATAGATTAAGCAATTAAGTAAGACTTTCAACATCTTCAGTCTCAGTTATTTAGTCATTTTTACTAGCTATCATGAAGTTTATAGGACTAGAGTTAAGGCTAGGCATATTTTAAGAATCTTGTTCTTCATTTTTGAATAAAATTTAGTCCGAGTCTTAGGAGTCGAAGCTATTATCGCTAAATTATTCATAGCTCTTATTAATATTTAAAATATTCATCAATATTTTTTTCCATAATCCTATGAAATAGTATCCTCTGCTCAAAAGTTAAACTGATTACTTTTTAACAGCTATTTATCCATCAAGTTTATATTAATCAAGTATCTTAAAGATGCAATAAAGCATTCTCCTACAAAATTTTAACAAATCTATTTCATTTATATTAATTTTTTTGTAATTTTTGTTAAAGAATCTATCCATGTGTAAAAAGCTTTTCCTGTACAAACCCTATAAATATAAAAGGATATAGCCAAGCTAATTGAAATTAACTTACTTATTTTATAAGCTTTGCTGAATCTTCTAAAATACCACTTATTCCATTTTTATACTGTGACTAAAATGTTTTTGTGGCTTGCTTAGAATATTTATTTTATCCTTCGTTCATATAACAGCGTTTTGCTTAATTAATTTTTGATTCTACTTTTTAACTAGAATTTTTATACTTTTTAGCTAATTAATTGCTTATTATTTTTATTGAAGTTTGATTCATCAACTAACAATAAATAACCAATTTCTTAAATAAATGAATTAAATGCTAAATAAAACAAAAATTTTTTTCTGTTAATAAATAAAAAATAGTTACTAATTTATAATAAATTAATTCAATATAAATTAATATAATTTTTTGCATTTTTACAATTTTATTAGAAAAACCAAATATATTTCCTTCAATAATAAATCAACAAAAAAAAAGGAAAGGCGAGGGAGGTCATGGTTGATATATGGGATGACTGATATTTTTTAAATATTCATATTTAAAAAGTATTTTCTCTATGAAAAATTTAATTTAAGTAGATTCCTTAAATAAAAAATTTAATTTAAGTAATTTGGGTGGAAATTAATAAAAGGTTTATAAAATATTTTTTTTTACTTATGAATAATTAAAAACAAATATATTGAAATTTATAAAAAATAAGGATAATAATAATAGAAGAATAATTAATAGCTTTAAAGCAATTAATTTCAAGACAGATAATGTAAAACTATTATTTATGTTTATTAAAAAATTATTAATTACTAAATTTTTGTAAAAATAAATTAATAAATATAAACTTGTTTGACATTTACAAATAAACTTTTATAAAATATCAGTTTGTCATACTATCTTCTTATGACTACCCTCTTTGTGTTTATAAATCGTTAGAGCTTGCATCAAACATATTTACTGATATATCTTTGCTGTTTGGGAAAAATCTAGGTTCAATAACATGGTCTAAATGAGGAGGAATTTAGTTGAAAATATTCCTATTTTCGCTTATAAAAGAGCTTTTTATAGAAGATTCATTATTATTTTCTTCTTCAGAAACAGGCTTTAAATTATTTTGATTGTTTTTGAGGTCCTCGATAAGCTAAGATGATTTAGGTCTAGCAATTTTATCTTAATGATGAATTTAATATTTATTTGTTTCTACATACTCAGAAAATCCTCTTAAGCGCGGCTATTCTGCTTCACCTTTTACTTAAATTGTACTCTTATAGCTTTTTGGAGAATTTATATAGCTAGAGCTTTTAAGAGGTAAAGTTGATTTCTAAAATAGGCTTTTTGTTTTTGGTAAATATTTATTTCCTGATATACTTTGATCAGAATTTGCTTTGCCTTCTTTTTATTTACCTTTGCTTTTACTTTTTAATCTTAATGGTTATGGTTATGGCTATTATTATTATAACTATTATTATTCGATTTATTATTATTTTATTTCATCTTATTTAATACCTATATATGGTGATTATACTTCAATTTAGTTTTTTCCTAAACTATTATTAAATAGATTTCCATCACTTTCAAATGGCATTCTAATTTAATTAGATTAAGTATTATGAGATTAATTATAAGAATTTGATTTCAAAACTTTCAGGATAAAAGAACGTAAAATGTGTTTTCTTTTTCCACTAATGATGATTAAATACCTACCAACTTAACTATTATTAGGATTTCCTTTTATATGCACTGTGTTGTATGTAATATCACAGCTCATCCATTCGGGTATATACATATTATTTAAAAGTTATTATTTATCAAAATTCCCTATCATCCAAGATACGAAATTCTTAAATTATCTCATTTTACCTCCTATTGATTTCTCAGGAATATTAATTGCTCTAATAGATAATATTTAATCATCTGGACTTAAATATAGACTTTCTCCACAATTATTTGAAAATTTATTTAAATCCAAAGCATCAGCAACTAATGCTTAGCCTACAATTTTTATTTTTTCTTTGTATTAAGCTTCTTTACCAGAAAAACGAACTCCCAAATCAAAAAATGCCTGTTAAACCATATCATCCTATTATTAAAAATAATAAAATTAAATTTAAAACAATATTTATATTATAATTACTTTAACAACAATAGAAGGAAATGGGTAGATTTAATTATCTTAATTATGGCCGATGATAAATAGATATGACTTATACCAATCATTTGAGTTATTGTATAACAAAGCTAGTTTCTTTAGATAGTCATAAATATATTTACTTATAGAATCTATGGATAATATATGTCTTGCACACTCAACAAATAAATATCTGGATAGTGCGTCTTTGCGATTTGTTATTGTTTAAACTTAGTTGAGAAGAAATTTGAACTTAGAAACGTTCAATCTTTATTGTATTTTAGTCTATAAGTAGCCTGTGAGTGTTTTTTTGATATCATTTAGTAAAATATCTTCATTTATACCTGAAAAATCATCAATTATGTTTTCTTCTTTTAGATTTTATAGTCTTTTATTAACTTAATCCTTTAAGTCAAGTTAATCTCTAATTAATTTTGAAAACGAGCCTTTAATTTTTTCAACTTATTCATTAACATTTTTAGAAAGTATTACTAAATTCTTTTTTTGTTATTACAACTAAATTTTTTTGAGTATACTTCTACTTGAAGCATTTTTTTTATAAGTTTACCTGTTCGATCTAGGAGAATCGTAGTTATCCAATAATTATGGGTTTTCAGGAGTATCATTTAACTGTACTGGATTTACTACTTGCATGTTTTTCCACAGATCATACACTTTTTAGTTAAAAACTCTTGAATTATTTATCAAATCTCTGACAATAAAAGAATTTGTTTTATTAAATTAAATATTATTTTCTTAAAAACATTTTTAAAATATAAGTTGATTTCTATCATCTTCTATTTTTTGCTACTCTATTTTAACTTACAATTAGCTAGCTTGATAAGAGGATAAAAGAGGACCTTAATATTTTGTAAAAGATAAGTAGCCTTAGCTTTCAGCCAATGGTTCTTTTAATTAATTTGTGATAATATTGCCATTAGCCTAAACTAGCTAAATTTTTTTATTTTTGTAAATAAATTCTTAGTAGGATTAGTACGGATTAGACTATGAACCTCCACTATCACTTTTCTCAAGTTAACTTTGGAAGAAGGACATATTCATTTGATCAATATTATTTTCCCTAATTATTGAGTGATTGTGGTTATTATGTCTGTAAAATTATGATCTTACAGTTGGTGAGTTTTATTCAGAATTTAGAGTGATTAGATTAGGATTTTATCTGCTAAATTAATCATTATTTTCAACTTCTGGATTAGCTATTTATTCTTAATTAATAGGAGCTGCATTGCTGAATGAACAATCCTTTAATTCTTAATTTAATTGAGTTCTTATGATTGAATTATCAGGAGTTGTAGCATTTTTGCTAACATCGTTTTCTTCATTATTATGAGCTTATTTTAAGTTATTTGAACTAGTTTATCTTCCTGTACTAATTCCACCTGGATGCATTCCATGCATATTTAGGCCGTATTCGTGAGAAGACTGTGACTAAAGCTATTTATTTTTCTAGTTTTGAGGTCTTTCTCCTTTTATTCCAATTATTGAATTTTATGATAATTCTATTTTCTTACTTGAATTAACTTTCGAACCTAGATTGTTTTCGATATTGATTTAATTTATCTCAATACCATTTTAGTTGTTCTGACCAGAACCTTGTTATGTTGTAGCTATATCTGAAGTTTTTCTTATGTTTTATTCAAACATTTTGGCAGTTATATTTTCTTCATCATCATAAAAATTCAGTTTCTATTAATATACTCTCTATTCAATTCTATCTATACGAATAACTTTATAGATGCTCCAAAGTTCCTTTGCTATTTCAAATTAGTCAGTAATTATAGGAATCTATTTGTGATAATGATTATTTGAATAAACTTTTTCATCTGAGAATGTTATTTTATTCATATTGTAGAAAAATTTAATAACATAATATCTTTGATATATCCAGTAGAAAGCTAATGCGCCGCCAATCGGTGTCAATACAATTAGCAAAATATCTAATGTATTAGATATTCCAAGAGTGAATTCAATATCATCACATATTTAATTAATTTCATTTTAAGCACAAATTATTATTCTATGATATTCTATTTTATTAGTAAGTAATCCCTTTTCGCGAAAATTGTTTGTATCAATCATGAAGTTATTTTAGCTAATTGCAACTCCATTATAAGAAGATAGATAATCTATACTGTTTTATCCTACCTATATTTAATTTAAGTCCAAATCACCTTTTTAAGTTGTGTGATAATAATAATAAATTATATTTTCTTTATTCTTTTCTTAATACTGTAGAATGCTTTGCTATGATAAATGGGAATTTTTTGGTATGTCTGAGTCTTAGAATACTGCATCTGGAATAGAAAAGTCAATATTGTCAATTTTTAAATTGCTGTAATCATAAATTTGATTAAAAACTGTTTGCAAACTTTAATTTAATTTCAGTCCTTCCACTTACTTAAAAAGTTGCAAATTATTATTTAAGAAATCTTACAATTTTAAAGTAATATTTTTGCTTGAATTTAAGAAATCACTAAATAAAATATTTATTGTTTCCTAACTTGGAACTGTAGACTATTTGACTGGCTTTATCATAAAGTAAGATAAATATTTTTAAATATTACTTGGAGCGCCTTGTATAATCAATCCAAAGGAATTATTTACAATTTCCCAATTCAGATTTTCACTTACCTCTGAAGTATAAATATTTTTTAAAATAAATTAATAATAATTATTTTTCATATTGAAACTAAGCTAAACATTCTTTGAACTAGTAGTGAATGCTAAAAGATTAAGCTCATCAAATTAGAGGGTTTCTTAGATTTAAACAAGATAATGCACACGAATAATTGAGTTCATTATTATTGATTATTCAGATTAAGGAAGGGATAATATTTTAAATGCAGATTAGAGTCCATTTAAAACAATATATCCATCATTTGTAATCTACCCTATTGACTATAATGATTATACAGTGCTAGGTAGTAAAAGAGATGAAACTTTTTAAATGAAACCAAATATTAAGACAGCACTTTCTATTCTTAGATTTGTTGTCTTTGTGGTATAGTACTCAACAACATTGCCTCCAATAGTATTCAGTAAAAGGTCAGATGTCTAAACTATTGTATTTCCTACTTAATTTATAACAAATGGAAGGTTTGTTTATACTAAACCTTGATCTTATTAAATATAACTCAATTTTAGTATTTAGCTTTAAAGACTAGTCATATAATATTAGAAAGTGAGTTAAGAACCTAATTAATATGGAGGAGGAGAATTATTATTTACTAATTTTAATATTAGATTTGGTTAATAATTTTGAAAATTATACAAAAGAGCAACGCTTGATTAAACTACTGAATAGCTACTTTGAGAAGATTGATAAGAATCTGCACAAGTTATTTATTTATTGTTATTTTAATTTATTGATTTAAATAAAACAACATTATTAGAAACTATATCAAATATTACTATTTGAGAAGGATTGGTTAATACTAAAAAGTTATTAAATGGGAAGATATTTCCTATGTTGAAAGGGATATTTATTTATCTAACGCTATTATTTTAAATATTTAATTCATAAAATATTATACCATAATTAAGTATGACATAGATAAAAGACTATGATACTGATATCTGCTGAATAAAATTATTAAAACCAACAATAATATTTGAGAAATCATATATTAACGATGCTATCAAATTTGTTGGCGTTAATATATTTTATGATATTAAATATATCTATGTATTTGTAGTAAAATATGTAGATTAAGTCAGACTGCTATATAAAATTGACGTGCAATTCAAAGTTATTAGGGAATTAGGAACACTTAGTTAAGTTTACTTAAATGTGTTATCTAATTATATTATCATAATGTTACTTATTGTTGAAGGTTGTATGAAACTTCCCTTTATAAAAATTATGTTTTAAAACGTCTAAATAACTTAATCTATCGTTTAGAACACTGTATTCAAATTCTTAATACTAATCTAGTTATTTGAAGTCACGTTCATTGAGTTTATTTACTATTTTTAATTAAACATTAATTAATAAATTTAAATCTGTAAATTTTTTAATAAACAAATAAAAAAGAATAAGCTTTTAAATTTTATTTCATATAATGCATATTGATTTTTGATTTTTTTATTATTGAAACAAGAAAAATAGAAACAAATAAAATCTCCTTTCTTATTTTTCAAATAATAAAAATCAAAATTATATTTTACTAAAAATTAAAAATTCATTATGCGCAGTCATAAGTATTAATCATCAGGACTTTCATTATGAAAAATATTTTACAGATCTTTCTTAAACAAAAATTTTGCCAAAAATAATTTTAAAATAGAGTAATTTTAAATGAGATTTTATGTATTATAGTAAATTAAATGCTTTTCTATACATTTATTCAAAGGTTATCAAAAATTCATATTGCTTGTGGTGTTAAATCATGTTTATTTTATCATATTTTACGTTTACAATTTTGATTGTGACTATTTTTGTATTTTTTTGTGGGGTTTTATGTTAATTGAAATTATATTTCAGTATTAATAATGCGTATTATAACATAAAAGCTCGAAAATAATTATTAATTTAATTTATGAATTTATGGTATAATTAAATTTAAAATAGTTACCAAATTTAACTTTGAGTCTAAGTAATAGTAAGAAAGAGGATATGCAAATACTCCAAATAGAATGATTGGATTACTATTTGCAACTGGTATTGTGCTAACAGCTTAGTTTTAGGAGCTAATAAATATACTAGATGATGATAATATATAGACAATATTATTATAAAAAGCGCAGAAAGACGCTTACTGGGCATTACTAGATGTCTACCAAACATTCTATGAAGCATATAAGCTAACATAGTTGGTCTAGACTGGAGTAGAGATATCTATTCTTGAAAAAATAGATAACTATTTATAGTTCAAGATAATGAGAGCATATGATGTCATTTGCAGCTAAATTATATTCTGCTATATTTAAAGAGTTTAAGAGAGAACAAAATTGAATTAACTTAAGCTTGAGTTATTGTCGACAATTTAATAAATTGCTACCGTACTGCTTTACAAAACAGCGAGCATGAAATTTTAACTGATGGTAATAAATAAAGGGATCGAACTAAATAATGAAATATTAGTGCTGTTTAGAGCCTTATTGACTGGAGTATCCTAGAGCACAAGTTAAAATGTTGTTAAGCTACCTTATTGAATATTCGTTCCAAAAAATATGAAAAATGTTTTGCTTAGATAAATAAATTGAAATGTAGGATTAGTGTAAGTGATAATTCCAGCATACCATAGTTTAGTATCTATACGATAACAAATAAGGCCTTGCAAATTATTCATAATGATAATTAAATTTTAAGAGAAGTAAAGCTTTGAAAATCCATTTGAAAAAGGATTCTAGGAGTTAGTGTTTTGTAAATTGAAAGTAGGATAAAATTAAATATTGCCCAAGATGTTCGTTTCATACACTTGAATGTTTTGATTTGTTAAATACATAAATTTGATATCATCACTCGATACACTAAAGTCTATGATAGGAGACATAAGAGTTGCTCCTGTTAATATTTCACTTACCTGAATCTAAAATTGTACTTTAATCATGTTTTCAGAGTTTACTGAAAACATGTAAACTTCTATTAGCGATGAAAGAGAGCTGCTACCACTGAAAAGATTTTAATTAAAGTTATTAAACATATATGTAGGCTAGTTATCAAATAGAACTATCATATATTTATAAGTTTCACTATAGTAAAATTTTCTAATAAATTTTTTGTCGTCTTTTCTTTGAGAAACATTAAAAATCAATTGCTATCTTTATGAAATGTCAGTTGCGTTAGGATTGAAGTAAATAAAGTTTTGTTATTCAGTAATAACAAAGAAGCATTAAAGGGTTTCAGAATAATAAAAATTGTCTATAATTTCACCTTAAGCGAGTTGAACTGTAGATTAATTAGAAACAGAAAATCCATTTAATGTAGATATATTATTTGCCTAACTCTGTTGTGTTATTCTGATAGTACTACTGATGTTATTTAATAAATCGTTTCTGCTTGTCTAAAAATTTTTATCAACTTATTGATCTGAAGAAATATTTAAACTGGTTTATTATTGAGATTGGTTAGGACCTTCTATTTGTTGTTCTTTTTTGTTTACAAGTATCAATAAATATTTAAAAATTACTTGCTAAAAATATAAATATAGCAAAATAAAAGTTTGGCTTATTAGAGTTATATGATTTTTCTTTTATCATTTTTTGATTTTACATAAAAAGAATGTATTTGAATTTAACTTATCACCTAAAAAAATATTTTTTAGTAAGTTAATTTCTTAAATGATAGCATTTTAGTATTATAATCCTATATATAACTCTTTTACTAATAAAATTGTACTATCTTTTGAAAGTTTTAATCATAATTATTATGATTGACTTGAAATAACAAAAAAGTAAAAAAATTTAAGTACTTTCGCAAGAGATAAATGAAAGAAGGAAAGCTATTTGCAAGATTTTGTATAAATTCATCATTTGAGCTGCTAAAATTCTATAATCTAGTCTCTTATTTGTTATGCTATGCTCTTCTTATTATACCTATGATTTTTTAGATAATAGATTTATGTATTTTTTTTCACTATTAATTAATTATCTAAAATCTTCTTCAATAATTGTGTATTATTAATTGAAAAATTTTTAACTTAATACTTAAGTAGCTAATGTAATCCACTGATCATACTAATAATATTTTTTTCAATATGTAAAAACAACTATTTGTCAATTAGTTAAAAAATTATTTATTTTTTTAACTTTAAATTTGTAATCATTTAGCATAGAATAACTACTCAGTTATAGCACAATGTAAGATTTTTTTAGTTTTTTAACTCTTTATTAAAAAATATGTAAGGTAAATTATCTTTCTAAATAGGATGAAAATAAAATAAATTATGATATAATCAAGAAAAATTAAGTTTAATATATTTACTTATTTAGATGTTTATGATAAGAAAGTTGAAAGAAATAGCGTAAATTAACTTAGATAAAAGAAAAAAGGAGCAAGTAACAAAAAACAGATACAATATGTACATGATAAGAATAGAGTAAAGATATTAAAAATTTGGAAAAACTTAACTAAATTTAATTAAATTAACTTATTATTTTTATTATTTTATTTATAATTGTATGTTTTAAAAAACAGCACTTACGAAATTTTTTCAGTATGTTTATTTGAGGTAATTAAGAAAAAACTTTGTTTGTTTGATCTGTTTTTTTAATTTGTATTTTTTGTTTTTTTTTGTTAGTTTGATTAATTTAGAGTAATCAAAAAAATCATTAATAAATTCCTTAAATTTATATTTTTGTATTTAAAAATTTATAGGTAACTAATTATTTATTTTTCAATCTATCTCATTTTTTACAGACCTAAAACGAATGCAGAAATTAATTAGATTGAATGATAAATTATCAAAATTTTAAATAAATTTTGAGAGAGTGGTTTATAGATCTCTATATTTATTAGTTTTTTGTTCATTCATTTCTTACTTCCTTCCTTTCTTATTTTTTTAGATTTTTAAAACTTTCCTATCGCAAGCTTCATTTTTTTAATGGCTTTAAATATATTTTTGAGTTCTTTAAAATAATCATTCATCAATCCATTTTATTTTTCTTCCTTCGAACCACTCACCTTCCCTTTCAACTCCGCTTGTTCCTCTATAGGTTCCTCTACCATGCTATTTTCCATTTTCCCAGTAACCTTTGTACATTCTTC
The DNA here is from genome assembly GCF_000189635.1 of Tetrahymena thermophila SB210. Classification (NCBI taxonomy): domain Eukaryota; phylum Ciliophora; class Oligohymenophorea; order Hymenostomatida; family Tetrahymenidae; genus Tetrahymena; species Tetrahymena thermophila. The sequence goes on along the minus strand of NW_002476477.1, from coordinate 40,377 downwards.
CATCAGGCCAAGTAAATTCTCCATACCCATGTTTTCTGATTGAAAATTAGATTTTAAAATATACATTAATTCATCAAATATAAAATTTTACTTGTCATCTTTATACTCTCCATAATATTTCCTACCATCTGGCCATGTAAATTAGCCTAGTCCATGCATTTTATTGTCTTTCCACTCTCCAGTATATTATCTCTTATCTTTCCACCTAAAATTTTATAGATTTGAATATAATAATTAATTTAAAAAAAGATTTTTTACTGATTAAAAATTCACAAAAAATTATATAAAATACTTACTTGTATTAACCCTTTCCATGAATATTATTTTATTTAAAAGATCCATGGTATTGACTACCATCTGCCCACAAAAAGATACCCTCTCCATGTTTCATACCTTAAAAATATTATCCTTCGTAACTAGCTCCGTCAATCCACTTTTCAATACCAATACCATGCTACTTATCTTATACCCATTATCCAGTATAACTAGCGCCATCTCTATGAATGTAAACTCCATCACCATCAGCTTTATCTTCTTACCATTAGCCTTCGTAAACGTCACCATCTCCATGAATAAGTCTACCTCTTCCACTAGCCATATCATTAGACCAGTAACCTTCATACATAGAACCATCGCTCCATACTTATTTTCCTCTTCCCCATTTCATTCCATTTTTCCATTGTCCATAGTAGCATCTAAAAGTAAAATAAAAAATATTATCATTCAATGAGAAAAATCTTTTTCAAAATTAATTTTATATTAAAAAGTTGTTTCTTGATTATTTAATATGCTTCATTCATTTTATATTAAATTCTTTAATTCTATTTTCTTTCTAATTCATTACAAAGAAAAACTCATTTCACTTAAAGTACACTTAAAGCTACAAAAAAATCAAAAATCTTTTGAAATATTTACGCGTAATTATCAAGTAAAACAGGTCCATAATAAGGTAAATTTGTAATATCTAAAGGATCCTCATCGTCATACTTAAAACCTCCTAATCTATCTAACACATGACGAGTATATTCATTACTAAAATCTGGTAATTTATCTAATAATTAAAGATCCAATCTTATGTGTTTCTTAACTTCAGGAGGGATAGTTGAACTATGTTTTATAATTTTAACTCCATTTAAAAAATTTGCCTTCTAGATTGCAGTATTATCATTATTGGCTGCTGTTTTTTCTATGAAACTATTATTTGTACCATTAAATATTTATGAGTTTCTTACAGAAACTTAACCAGGAGTAGCATGCAGTTTTTATATAGATGCTTTTTTTCCTAAAGTCTTTGCAGTTGCTTATAAATCTTAATCTTGCTCAAAATCTGAATCAACTCCTCTTTCATATAATTCTTGAAAATTTTTATTTTAATTATATTAAACAGGTTTATTCAAATTTTGATCATGAACAACGTCATCATCGCAGGAACAAGCATTTCCCATTAATAACCTTGCTTTAATCTAAATAAATATAACTTCTCCTTAACTAAAATTTCAATTGATGTATTATTTTTTATTTTCTTTTCCTAGTCTTATCTATAAAAAGCTGATAAGTACTTGTTAGTTATAAACCAGATATTAATTAAGTAATATATCTTCTAAAATAAAAAATTTCTAAATAAATACAATTTTTTTGAATTTTGTATTTTAACTACAATTGAATTTAAGATTAAATAATTAATTAACTAACTCTTCATATAGCCATTCATGTACTAATTATACTAATAATAGTTAACTTTCTCTATTAAATAAGTGTATAATTGCAAACTATTTTAATTATTTTTTTTTTTACTTTATAATTAAATTAATTTTATTAAAAGATTAGCTTTTTTATGCAATTATTATAAAATTAATTTTGAATTATCATCAATATTAATCAATTTAAGTAATGAAAACAAATTATTTGATAAATATTATTTATATTTTTAATTATTTATTATTATTATAAATTATTAATAAATTTTACTAATGGATAATGATTAAAAGCATTTTGCTAAAGTTTTAAAAATAGATAAAAGTAAAAAAATATTTTAATTTAATAATTAAGAAATCTTATTTAATCTTTTTTTTTCATCAAAAATTCAAAATAAAATATCTTTTTGCTTTTAAAAAATTTTGAATTTGCATTAATTTGATAAATTTATATTAAAAATAAATAATTTTAAATTAGTTTTAAATAATTTTAATTATTTAATTACTCTTTTTAAAATTGAATATTTTATGAATATTTTTTTTTTAATTTTTTATTAATTAAATAAAAAGTGTCTCTAACTATTTTAAAATAAGAATAGCTTAATGTTTTAATTCTACCTAAGTGATGAAAATTTATTATTTTATTAACTCATTATTGCTTAGCCTTTTAAAAATAAAATAAATATATCATTTTAATCTTATTTAGTGAAATATTTGAATAATTAAAAAAAAAAAATTTTAAGTTAGTTTTAAATTTTGCATTACTAAATAATATCAAGTTACATTAAAAATAAAAAATTTATAGTTCATGGTGAAAATTACAAATTAATTTTAAATAAATCTTTTAGTTTTTTTAATTTTGAAATTATTGAATTAATAACAATCAAATTTTCATGCCTCTTCTTCAACCTAGACTTTAGTCATTCCCAAATTTGTTTCATTTCTTTCTATGTGTTCTTTTTAGATATTTTTTTGTTTTAATTAATTTTCAGGATTTTCTAATTCATTATTATTATTTTTACTTTGTTAATTTTTTTTTTAACTGTTATTTTATTTTTTATTCTAATTAGATTTTTATTTTGAAATTTTTCGATTAGTATCGTCATCTTCATCTTCATTCTCTTCAGCTGCATCTTCTTCATTGTCATTATCATCATCTTCATCAAAGTTATCTTCATCTTCATCAGAGCCCAAAATAATAGGAGCTTCTTGCTTATTACTAAATGTATTTACTTTAATTCCATCACCATAAATTTATTCTATCCAAAATACTATCCAAATCTTAAAAAGTCCAATGAAATCGAATATAGTTTAGTCATTAAATAGCTTAAATTACTGAGCTAATAAGAAATATCTATATTCTCTAAATTTGTGAATCTTTTCTAAGAGATCTCTTCTAGTATCAGGGGCAATTTTTGCCAATTTTTTTAATTCATTTTAATATTATGTAAAATATGCAATTAAAATTAAACAAATTTCTTAATAAGAATCTTATCTTAATTCTTTTCCTATCCATGAAATGAATATTGAAATTAAAGAAAAGTCGTTAATCAAATTATTTTATTTGTAATGCTGTATCAAATATTTTAAATTAAACAGATTTATTTCACTTTCTTAAGGATCACTTAGTTCCATGGGATCAATATACTAGAAATCATCATATTGCATAACTAAATCTATTAGCTTTCTTTTAAATTTAAAATATATTTTACTTTTTATTAATATTCATATTTTATTTACACTATTTCTTTCTTTATCTGTTAAATATTATCTTGTATGTTAGAGTCCTACAAATTAAATGAGGGCATAGCTTCAATATAATTGACAGGTTCATTTAAGTATTATCTAATTATTTTGTTATCTTAGTCATCCTATTTATAAATTTGTTTTAAATTCTTTTTACTTGAAATAATTTTTACATTTGCTCCTGCTTTTGCTAAGAATTCATAGATCTAATCCTCAAGATTATGCTGTTTTTGGTCTTTATCTGTAAATTTTTATTTAGTGCTAGTATCAGCCTATTTAAATTTAAAATAAGATTTTGTTAAGTACAATCTTTTCATGGTACTTAAAGCATTTTTTTATGCTAATAAACCAAATTTTATTTAATAGAATACACCTTTCAATAATTTAATAATATGCTTATTACATAATTATGAAATTTATAACAAATATTTTTTTTAAAACGACTATTTTTCAAAATATACTAAACCTATTAATAAATTATTCACCTTAGGTCTACCTCTATCTTTTGAAATACTATCTAGGGGACGAGGAATTTTATATCTTTCAGGAGGATTACCATTATGCTTTATTTTATTATGAGTATAGAAAGCTGGATAACTTTTATATTTTTTATTGCAATCAAAACACTCCCATTCAACATCATTAGGTTCATTTGTTATTATATGATTAGGGTTATTCATATGATAGGTATAAGTTGATTTTATCTCTAATTTTTTAATCCCATTTGATTATTCTGTACTTCTTTCATTTCCAATTTGTTATCCATCTAATGATTTATTTGTAGAATTCTGTTTTTTTTAAGAATTAGAATCTAAATCCTCGCCCTCATCATCTGAAATATCCTAATCTTGATATTCCTCTTTGATATCTGTATCATTTTTATTTTTATCTTCATCTCTACAAACCTTTTTTTTAATTGGGTGTCCTATTTATTGGCTACTATCTAATTCTGAACTACTCATTTTATTAGATTTTGCTTTTTATTATTTTTTACTATTATCTAAATCGACTATTCTATCTTAAAGAGATCAAAAAAGAAATTTATAATTGAAAGTTTTGTTTTTTTATGTAAATTTTGAATCACCCAATCTTAAAAACTGATTCAACTTTCTAATTAAATCTATCTTTATAGCACTTTATAATCATTAATATTTTAATTAAACATAAATATCAAAACTGATGGTAGTTAAGTAATCTTTAAAAAGTGACAAAAAACATAAGATGAAATAGTAAATTTGTAGTTAACTAAATCAGATTAAAAATTCAAAATAAATACATTTACTGTATTGGTATAAATGCCCTAAAAATTTTTTTCGGTCATAAATATTAATATGTTTTACATATTTTTTAATTTTCAAATAGTTATAATAATTAAAATTAAATTATTTAAATAAAAATTGCAGTATTAAAAAATGTAGTTATATTTTACAAAATTATAAACAATAAATATATAAAAATGCATGTTTAACTTCAGTTATTTAATTTGGTAATTGGATAGTTCTCAACTATTTCATCCTTAAAAAAATAAATTAAAAAATAAAAGCTCAAAAATATTTACTTGATGAGAGGTGAAAACTCTTTATTTTCTTTAAGTAGCTTATACACTTAAAAATATCTATTCTAATTCCAAGTCATTTTTATTTGTCTTAATACGTTCTGAAGTATTAAACTAAGGAATGTTTCTTGAATTTTCTAAATTTTTCAGTTAAAGTAATTTTATGTCTTAATAAACTTTAAATAAATAAAATTATTACTTTTAACTTTAAGATAATATAAATCTTAATTTTTTATTGAGTCTTGCCTATCAAATTCTGAATAAGATTCACTAATTTAAGACTCAAAATCTAATTTCTACATTTAAATTAGCTTTTAGGAAATTTTTTGTTCTAACTTTTTAGTGTTAAGGGAATTTAATTGTGTAAAATTCATATTGCTACTTTTGATATCTCTTATTTAGAAGGTTTCTTTTTAATTATTATTTATGCTGAATCTTAATGGAGAGTTTTCTTTGAAGCATGATTAAGTAAGATTTTATGTTTGTAAAAAATTTTTAGGTGATCTATTATTAAGTAGAGTCTTTCTTAAAGAGCTACTTTATGGAGAAAAGTCTTTATAAAAATTTTCTTAAGTTTTCAAACTCTAAATCAAAGAAGCCTAAATATTTTTCTTTTTTTTTTGAATAAAATCTTGAAGCCAAAGTCTTAGTAATTAGAAATTATTGAATTTTTTAAAAGAGTTAACCTCAGTATGAAATGTTAATAAATAGAAATATAATAAATATCTTTTTAAAATACTCTTGAAAATCCTATTTATTAAACAGTCTCTTAATAAAATGGCTTTGAAGCATTTTATTATTTTTTTTTCTTTTAAGCGATGGTAGTTTAATCTAATTTAAGCATCTAAATACATTAAAAAAATTCTCAAGAAAGCAACCAGCTAAAGAATATAGATTATTATCTATCCAAAATATAAAAATATATCTGATTGTAAGACATTTAATAAAATGCTTATTATTGTAAGGAGACAACATATTTAAGAAAATAGCATGTCTATCTTAAAGTAATTGCTCTTTTAATAAGGCTTTAAAATAAAATTAATAAATCTTATTAAGAAACTTAAATTACTTTATGTTTTTGCAAAAGCATAAGATACAAGTAAAGGAAAACCAACATTAAAGAGGCTCTGCTGAGAATATCTTCATCAAAATATTACACAAGAAACACTAATATTAGTCTTAAATTCATAGATAAAAATTCCCATAAATAAAAATTTCTTTTATAGCCATAAAAAAGAAATCCATACTTTTATTAAAATAAATTTTTAAATGATTGTAAATGTTATAATTAATTAATACTTTTTTTGTTAAATAAAATTCTTATGAAAAATTATCCTGCAACTAAGATTTGCTCCAAATTTTCCACATTAATATGCCTGGAATCAAAATTACCCATAAAAAAACTGCTGGTAGAATAACCACTCCTATTAAAAGTATATGATTTGAAGTATAGCATTTTTCTAACAAGTAGTAGCTTATTAAATACTAACTTCCTATTTGTGTACATGTAAATGGTTAAACTAAAGATTCAAATGTACTCTGCTACAAGAAAAAGAAAAGAAATATAAAACATATTATAGATGCATCTTTCTTTTATGTTAAATAAATAGCGTTAAAATTATGAAAAATATTAAATTATAAAATTTACTTTGTATTCATAATTATAAGAAATTCTAGTTTGGTTGGTAAAGTAACTTAAAATAAATATGATAAAATTATAAAATATAAATCCTAAAGGAATTATGATGAAAGGGATCGTCACAAAAAATAGCACTTTGTAGTAATAAACTGGAACTGTGTTACTAAATTTACTTAACATACAATCAAGTAAATTTTAATTTGAGCTTACAGGTGAGAATATTGAAGTAATCTAAACATTAAAAATAGAATGAGGACTCAAAGTAGAGATACTTAGAAATATTTATAGATATCTAATCATAATTCTACTGTAAAAAGATTTTTCACCTATTTATCCTGAAGTTCCTAGTCTTATTAATCCTATTCTATCTAAAATTAGAGCTTTAGCCATCAAATTTAGATTTACTTTTGTCTCATAAAAAATATATGTCAAATATAATAATGTTATAATGCTTAGAAAGAACTATGCAGCTATATATTATGATTCGGAACCACACTTAAAGCATTTATTATCTAAATTATTTTCAGCATATGAGCTATTCCAAAACTATCCTAAATAATCACAAGTCTAACATAATGGACCTATTTATCTTTATATTTAGATCAGAAATAATTGAAAATAAATCTTTGTTTTAATTTCAAAATTACCCTTCAGAGCAATAATTAGTATCCTCTTAACCATTACATAAATCTTAAGACTTACCACATGGAATAATATTGTCATCTTATTAATTTAATCTCCAAAATCCTTTCTTTAAAGATATTTTATTTCCCTCACAATAATCACAAGATTTATAATCGCATGGTTTACATTGTAAATTATTTGAATTTTATGTAGTATCTTAAATAGAGTAAGTCCCATTTTAACAAGTGTAACAATTTACTAAAGAGCAATTAGTGCAGGCAGGCTAAACTATCTCACCTACCTAGCACTATCTAAATATGTAGTTGATAAAAATAATCAAAGGATCAGTAAATCTTAAACTTTTATTTGATAAAAGCTCAAAGCCATAAATAAATAAAACAGCTTCGCCTTTTTTCCCAATTTATCCTAATATTTTTATTTTATTATTTTTATGTTCTTTCAGATGATTAAATAAATATTTTAATGTTTAAATTTTTTAAAAATAAAAACATATTTTTGAGAAACTTTTATCAATAAATAGATCAAATACTCTGTTTGTTCTCAAGTATATAAAAATAATCAAAAAATGCTAAATGTATAATGTCTATTTCTTTGAATCTTTCTATTTTTGTAATGTGAGATGGTAATAATGTTTTCTTTATATAATTATTTGTAAAAATTATTTAATTATTTTTTTAAATTAATAACTAATTATTAAGATATATAGCGATAATTATTTTAAATCTCTTAAACAACAGTTTTAAAAATTTTTTCTAAGTACTAAATTATTAATAAATAAACTAAAATCTTTAATAAAAATTTTTCTTTCAATTAAAGAATCAATTTAATTTGTATATTTTATTTTGAAAGCTATTAATTCAATAATAAATGGTTAAATTAGTTTAATCAAAAAGAAATAATTTTAAATTCAGTAAAAGTATATTTATTAAAAACTTTTTATTGCTTAAATTTATTACCTGATGCTGAGTATTAGTTTAATAGAAATTTATCAGTTTAAAATTATTTTAATGTTGTACCATCTAACTTTAAATCTCTTTAAGAAATATCTTGTTATTAATTTACTTAATATAGTTCATACAAAGCAACTTAATAATATTAAAACTCTTAAGTTATACTTGATGGCAAAATATCATTATTTTATAATTTTACTAAACTTCCTTCTTCATCAAACAATTAAATTTCTAAAATTTGGCCTTAAGTTCCACTTTGTACATTTTCAAACGTATATACTCCATTATTTTCTATTGTTATATTATTTATTTTAATAGTTTATGGATAAGAACCAAAATTATTTCCATAAAACAAACCTTAATTTTATTAACAAACATTTTCAAAAATAGTTCCGCATGTATCTAAAATTTTGTTTTTACTACTTTTTTACAAAAACTTTGGTTAAAATGTTAAATATCTTACAACTCCTCCTATCAAAGCTTTATTAAATTAAAAGATTGTCTTTTATATTTGAATATCAGAGTTATTTAGAATAAGTACTCCTCCATTTTCCCTAGCATAATTGCTAATAAAAGTAGTATTAGAAATTAAACCAACGCATTAGTCAATAAAATAAAGAGATCCTCCATCTAAATAAAGAAAAATATATTACTTAAAATAATAAAATAATAATAATAATTACTTTAGGCTGAATTCTTAGAAAATGTACTGTTTGAAATATTTACTTAAGAAGATATAAAATAAAAAACACCTCCTCCTAGAGATGGATTAAGAAGTCTATTTGAGTCAAAAGATGACTACTATATTAAAACATTGCTCTAACTTATAGAGAAAAAAGGTTAAACTTATGATTGGTTTTCTATAGCACTTAAATAGTTTAATTACAAATTCTAAGATAATAAGGTTATTAAACTAATCATAGAGTTACTAACCAATTTATTTATTTATGTATCATATAGTAAAATTTATGATGAATTAGAATAAATCAAATAACTATCTCTAGCTAAATATTTATTTTAGTTTATAATACTTTTTGATATTTCCAAATAATTATTCTCAACCTCAATAATAAACATCAAAGAATTTTGAATAGTTTTCAATATCTTCTAATTATTTATTATTACTAAATTAATATTATTATTAAAATTAAAATTTGAAATAATTATATTAGTAGCTATTAATGATTAAATTAAATAAGAGCTTTCCTCACTAAAGTTATTTTCAATTTGGTTACTCTGAAATATAATATCGGTTATAAATTCAAATAAAAAAATTGAGCTTTAATTTAACTTATTACTTAATATTTGATTACTGCTAAAAATGAACTATGAAGTTTGGTTGTTAGTAATTGAATTATTGAAATTAAATAATGAAGTTGTATTTAAGATATTTTTATTAATAATACTATCTTCGATAACTACTGATTGAGTATTAGAAATAATAAAAGCACTTTAACAAAAAGATATATTTTATTGGTTTATGGTTATATTTTTCATGCGGAATAGCTGTAAATTGCTCATACTAAATGATTAATTGTTAAATATTAATTGACTTGAAAAAAATTCTACTTATTGTAATTTTATACTAGAAAGTTACTCATTATTATCATCATCTTTAAGTTCAATTATTAAATTATTTAATTTTAAGCTTGCAATATTTTATGATTGCAATAATTAATTGAAATAGAAATTTCCATTAATCAATTACTTTTAATTATCTCCTTAGACTGTTAATTGTACAAGCATTTAGAAATTAGAATTTATTTAAGGGAATCCATAAAATGTAAATGACTTAGTCATATTTAAATTAAATAAATGAGACATTTATAAACTATAATCAGTTTATAAGTTATTCCTTAAATTCAAATAATCGCGAACTCTCTAGTAGATGTCAAAAAAATTAGCATCTTACAAATTTTGCTAGCATGACATTTATCCTTGAGTATCAGTCATTAAATAATTAAATCCTTGAAGGTTAAATGAAAGAACTGTAACTACATATGAATCATTTATTTAATCCACTTTTATGTTTATATTTTCATAAAATGAGTTTCTGTTTAATATTTTTTAGACAACTATCATATTTTACTAAGACAAATCACTAGATGCTATGACTATAAAAGATTATCCTTATTAAATAAAGAATTAATTCTATTAAATTAATGTAACTTTTCTTTTCATAAATGTGCTCTCTACAAAAATATTGCTTTGATAATAGTAAAGTTATTTAAATGATTTGTAATCAAAAGAAATGTAATAGAAATCAGAACTCACAAGAATAGTCTAATTTTCTGGAGAGAGAATTATTTATTAATTAGTTTACCAGCGAGAAGAAGTTTAAATAAGAGCTAGTAGTGTAAAAACTATGGAATTGTCATTTTTATAGATTTAACAGAAGTTTGACTTTTTTAGATTCACTAAAATATAATCTGCGTTTATTACCACTTAAAGTATTGGATAATTTAACTAAATTATTCTTTAAATTAAAACCTAATTTTATTGTATTTCATATTAGGCTAATTATCCATCTAATGAATAGCTAAATATAATTTGTTAACTAAATTCTATTAATTCTAAAATAACTTATTTATGAATAAGAGGAAATGATTTAGTTACTTAACCTGTAGAGCTTTCTATGAAAAAAATAGAATGGTTTACAAGAATAATTAGGAATTCAGTTGTAGATTTAATTCCATTCTATAGTTTATATAATGGATAATCCAAATTTTATTAATACAAATATTTTAATTAGTAACTATAATTGTTATTTATATTAGTTTAGATTAGCTTAAAAGAGGTCAACTTACAATGATAACCACAAATTATAATATCATATATACTTATACTATGAGAGCATTCCACTTGAATACTTTAAAGTACTTCTAAATTTTTTTTCATTACTAACTTTAATTATTTGGTAGTAGCTAAAATAAAAACATCATTGTTGATTAAAAATATTGTATTATTATATCTATCATTATATTAAAGATTAAATCCGTTTTCTGTCTATTCACTCGTGATTGACCACTTTTATACATTTCCTTCAGATCTAACATAGTATATTGTGTTTTCTATTTCATCATAGGCATAGCTCATTACTGAAGTAGCTCTTTATATAATTTAAAAGTACTTTTCTTCAATTCCAAGCTCATATTCCCAAAATTTTACAGTTTTATCATTTGAAAAAGATAAAATCTAATTGTAAAATAAAATAAATAAATATCTATCTATATTTAAAAATAATTAAATTTACTAGAAATTAATTCCAATTAATTATAAACTAGTTTATCTAAGCTGTGTGTGAATCAAAAGATTTAATCACATACAATAAAGGATATTTGAGCAATATAATTTTATTATAGGTATCTGAAATAATCAATATCTAATTATCCTTTAAATAGTAAAGCTTTTAAATATTAAATTATTAAAAATTAAAAATATACTAAATCCAATTTTCCAGACTGTATCTTTGCTGTATTCCTAAAAAAAAATAAAGGTATTTAGCTTGCGTCAGAGTCATAAGGCCATATTTAAATTGTGCAATCATCACCCATACTTGCAAACATTTAATTTGCTGGATCAATAACTAATTAATTAACCCAACCCTTGAAAATAAAAATTAAATGATTGCATCATTAAAAATAAAAATACTTGATGAATTGCATTTTATTTATTGAAAATATAAGTTCTTGAAGTAATATTATAATTCCAAACATTTCCATCTTAATCAGAAAGTATTAAGCACTAATTAAGCTTGTCGTATACAGCATTTATACCTTATAACATTGCAATAACATTAATTGATTACTCTACTGTACTTAGTTAGATTATTAATGGATACCAATACCACTTTATTAGTATAAAAAGATTTAAAATTAGTTTAAAATAGGTTTAAAAGCAATAAAAGATTAACATAAATTTAAATTACTCCAATCAAAAATAAGTAATCATTCTAGTTATCAACTACAATTGAGGTTACGTTCCAATTTGTTAAGATATATTACAAATCATTTCCTAAATAAAAAGTATTATTTAAAGCATTCTTCTTCCAGATGTAAACACTTCCATACCTACAACCTGAGAATACTCTGTTTCTTTCTAATTCTACTTAAAAATTATTTACTTTTACACAATCTACTGGATCATGGTATAACCTTTGCATAAATTATAATTCAGGGTAACTCCATACTGCCATAGTGTTATCAAATGAAGATGTTATTATTATGTTCCATTCATAAATTATTTCTAATTACGTAATTATATCATCATGCTAGTATTTTATTTTTAAAATATAAAAATACAAACTAAATAAATAAAAAGAATTACTTCAAATTTAGAAACTTTGATTAAATTATTTGTTTCAAGATCAAATTAATAAATTTTATTAGTGTAAACAAAATGGCTATTTGTTTATAAATCAATAACCCCTCCTTAAGCTGCTTCAGATAATATAATTTCATTTATTAGCTTCTTCTAAGAGTAATCAGTAAAATATATTAAAATACCTGAGCCATAAACAATCATTTTATAATTTGTGTTTATTTAGAATGTAGAAACAGTAATAGCATTAACTGGTGTCCAATCACAAACCTATTCGAATAAAATTTTAAATACTTTTATAAATTATTATAATTTACTTATTTTAGTTATATGTAATCATAACTAATGATATGAGAGCTCGAAAGCAATATTATTAATAAATTTTCTTATAAGTCTATTTCAATTTAACAAACACTACTTAATTCATCTAAAACATCATTTTTTAAAATGTTTAAAGATGAAACATTCATGAATAGCAGTTCACTTATATTTGAAATCACTAAAAGGAGTTCTTCATTAAGCAGAAGTAAGCATTGGCTTGGAATTATAGTTAAATTATTGATGATACTTTATTTATTTGTTTGTTTATTTATAACAACTACTTGATTAGGAAGATTCATTAAAATAATTAAGTATTGATTTCCATAGCAAATATTTGATATTATTTAATTATTCTCCATTAAAATTGACAAATTTTAGCTAATAGCATTTAATTAACTGTCAATGTTGAGTAACTAAATAAATTTTTACAAAAAATAATTGAAAAATAAAAAAACCATAAATAAAATTTATTGATTAAAATAGTAAAAATACTTAGATTGATTAATCTGTTTTTGCCATGATTAAAGAGTTGGAGATAGAGTCAAAGTAAGTTTATTCAAATATAAATTCTTATTAGTTCAAATTATTTATCAATAGGTATTTATTAGCTTATCCTTTGGTTAATAATTATATCGCAGATTAATAAATAATAATCTCACCCAAATAACTTTAAAAGATTTAAATATTTCTGTTTTTGATTGATTATTCATAAATCTTTAAAAAATTTTTTTAATTAAAAGCCTATATGCTTTAAGTCGGATCAACTACGATTATAATTTCTAAATTATTATCATAGTAGACATTGTTAACAGTAAAGTTATCATTAAATTAAAGCTATCCCAAATATGTTCCATTAAGATATGAAGTTACAACAACAAAATTCGAACGACCTCCAATACCCCAAATATATATTTAATCGGCTTTCTATTTAATAAATAATCAAATTATTTAGAATAAAAAATATAATTTTAAATATCTGTTTAAGAATAGAATATTGTTAAAAATTAAAAATAAGAAATTCCATTAATTAAATAAAATATTTTATTTTATTTTATAATATCTTATCGCTAAATTATTTGATTTAAAATTAATATAATACTTTAATTTAAGTATATTAAAATATGCGTATATTTAGCACTTATTGTTAAGATAAATTTTTCCAATAATGAAATTCACAATTCAAAATAAAAAAAGCTAAACAAAATTTTTTATCTCATAAATAATCATATTTGAACTTCAAAAATATTTTCATATTAATAAACTAGAATATAATAAATTTAATTTTATCTTTTACTTTATTATAATTCCATGCGCTATTTTATGAAAGATTATAATACTGAGTCAGGTACTCTCCTTTAGGGTAACCGAAATATCCTAATTTTCCTTAGTTTTCAAGGGCGTATACTCTAAGCAATTCATCATCAAAATATAATCCAACTATTTTTTCTTCATAAACAGATAAAGCCCTAAAACAACTTGTGTTTTTTTTTAATTATCCATTTGACATCTCCAAAAATAAAAGACCGCTTGATGATAAAGTTTTTAGTAATGAACCCTCAATAATAGCTTTTGGAATAAGTCCAACTAGCAACCTAAAATTATAAAATAATTTTCATTAAATTTAATTTTATTACAAAAGAATAATAATATCAAAATAAATAAAGAATATTACGAAGTTCCTAAGTATTTATGAAGTTTTACAACTAGATTTGTATTTATTACTACAGTTATAACTGATTGGCTCCCATAAAATACTGAGTAATCATCTCCAATAACTAAATTAGTGTAATTTAGTTAACTTATATCAAAATCAGGCTAAATATTTTTGTAATCATAATCAGTAGTATCGATTCCTTAAGTTTAAGGATTTACTGAATAATTGCCAAATTAAATTAATGAGTTAGCCCCACAAGCAATTAAAGTATTATTCTTAAGAAATCCATAGTCATTAATTTAATTAGGAGTAGAAAATAGTAAAACAGAATTAAAATTTGAATCTAATTAGTAAATTGAGTAATTGCTTTTATTTTAACTTACAAAAGTCAACCAATAATTTTAATTAAATTATAAATAGTTAATTTTCTTATAATGAAATTAAAATTACTTTTCTATTTAAAAAGAATTCTGATTTATCATGTAAATAAAGTTTTAAGAAGAAAGAATAAAAATAAATTCTTAATTAAAATCACTTTCGCATTGAATTCCTTCAGAGTCTATTTCTACTTAAAAATCTTAATTATTTTTTCTTTAGTAGACCTATAAATAAATAATAATTATTTTTCTTTCATATAAATTTAAATATTGGTGGTGTATAAAATTGTTTTAGCTGTAAATAATATTTTTTAAAAACAAGGATCATTTAATAATGTTTAATTTAAAGCTTATTTTGATATTTTCATTGTTTAAGGAAAATAAAAAACTTACATAATTATTTTAAGGGTAGAAGAGGATGTTATTTCTAATATTATAACATAATTTTATTGAAATAGGTAAATTATTTGCTATAGATGAGCCTTTTAGGATGAGCTTACCTTAATCCTAATAAAGGCTTTACTAATATACATTCAATCTTTAATCAACAACATATACAAAAGTTTAAGATATAGTTGGATCAGATAAATTGGCTTACTAATCAACAAAGATTGAATGAAATTCAATATTTTAATCTTAATAATAAGTAGTGGAATAGAGGAGACTAGCGTCAGTTAAATTCCATATCCCAAATAATCCAGAGCTTCCATAACTAACCATAAGATTAGAAAATTAATCTTAATATTTAAAGTAGAATAATTCACCACCTAAAATAACATTTTCAGAGCTTGTTCCTAAGCAATTTCTTGATGAATATCCTAGGTTAAAGTCGAAAGGGCATATTTACTAATGAGAGAGCTTTACTAAGCTTAAACAAATAAATATTTGATAAATTAAATGCATTTATTTGTTGTAAAATGATATTTTTATTTGATTATACTTATTTAAATCAAGTTATAAATTGTATGTGTTTTAAGGTTTTTTGTTTGATACTTATTAATTGTAATTTATTAAATTTTTTTGATAATTTTCAAACAATGAAATAAATTGACTTTATGTTATTTAAATATATTTTCTGGTTGATTATTTAAGTTTTTTTTATGAAAATTTTAATTCCTCTCAATTCATATGAGTTTCATCAAATTTACTTTTTATCAAATTTGATAATATAAAATAACAATTATTGTTTATATTTTCACTAATTCCTTGTTCGTTTAAATGTTTAACCCAAAAAATATTAATAATAAAAATATTTTTTTGGTAAGTTAACAAAGATTATAATTTTCAGTTTAAAAAAAATGTAAAGTAAGTTTCTATAAGAAATTTTTTAAAATATTTATAAATAAGAATATTTTTACTAATATATTAACTATCAACTAACAATTAATCCAATTTATTATTATAAAAACTTCAAAGAATCATCAATTTATTCATTTAACTTCCATTATATTAATATAATTTGCCATTTGTTTAATAAATACAAAATTTATTGTTTCTTTCAAGAAAAATATAATCCAAATTAGATTGAGAAAAAATAATTTTTTTCTTTAAAAATATCATAAAAATATTTAATTTGCGAATACATATAAAGTTTTAAAAAATGATTATAAAAAAATATTTTTTAATTTAAAAACAGCCATAATAATTATTATTAAATGATTTAAATAAAAATTACAGTATTAATAGCTACATTTTACAAATTTATAAAAATCAAATATAAAAATATGAATGAATTTATAAAATTCAGTCATTCAATTTGTTTATTTGGTTTTTGTCAACTATTTCACACTTAAAAAAAAATAAATTAAAAAATAAAAGCTCAAAAATATTTACTTGATTAGCATTGACGATTGTTTGTTGTCTTTATGTAGCTTATACACTTAAAAATATCGATTCTAATTCCAAGTCATTTTTATTTGTCTGAATAAATTCTTAATTATTAAATTAAGTAATATTTCTTGAATTTTCTAAATTTTTCAGTTAAAATAATTTTATGTTTTAATAAAATTTAAATAAATAAAATTATTACTTTTAACTTTAAAATAATATAAATCTTAATTTTGTATTGAATCTTGCCTACCAAATTCTGAATAAGATTCGCTAATTTAAGACTCAAAATCTAATTGCTGCATTTAAATTAGCTTTTAGGACATTTTTTGTCCTAACTTTTTAGTATTAAGGGAATTTAATGGTGTAAAGTTAATATTACTACTTTTGATATCATTTATTTAAAAGGTTTATTTTTAATTTTTATATGTGCTTTATCTTTATGGAGAGTTATCTTTAAGGCACGATTAAGTAGAGTTTTATATTAGTAGAAAATTTTTAGGTGATCTATTATTAAGTAGAGTCTTTCTTAAAGAGTTACTTTGTGGAGAAAAATCTTTTAAATAATTTTCTTAAGTTTTCAAACTCTAAATCAAAGAAGCCTAAATATTTTTCTTTTTTTTTTGAATAAAATCTTGAAGCCAAAGTCTTAGTAATTAGAAATTATTGAATTTTTTAAATGAATTATCCTCAGTATGAAATATTAATAAATAGAAATATAATAAATATCTTTTTAAAATACTCTTGAAAATCCTATTTATTAAACAGTCTCTTAATAAAATGGCTTTGAAGCATTATACTAACTTTTTTTTTTTTAAGTTATGGTAATTTAATCTAATTTAAGCATCTAAATACATTAAAAAAATTCTCAAGAAAGCAACCAGCTAAAGAATATAGATTATTATCTATCCAAAATATAAAAATATATCTGATTGTAAGACATTTAATAAAATGCTTATTATTGTAAGGAGACAACATATTTAAGAAAATAGCATGTCTATCTTAAAGTAATTACTCTTTTAATAAGGCTTTAAAATAAAATTAATAAATCTTAGTTCTGATTAAGAAACTTAAATTACTTTATGTTTTTGCAAAAGCATAAGATACAAGTAAAGGAAAACCAACATTAAAGAAGCTCTGCTGAGAATATCTTCATCAAAATATTATACAAGAAACACTAATATTAGTCTTAAATTCATAGACAAAAACTCCCATAAATAAAAATTTCTTTTATAGCCATAAAAAAGAAATCCATACTTTTATTAAAATAAATTTTTAATAGATTATTATTGTTTTAATTAATTTATACTTTTTTTGTTAAATAAAATTCTTATGAAAAATTATCCTGCTACTAAGATTTGCTCCAAATTTTCCACATTAATATACCTGGAATTAAAATTATCCATAAAAAAATTGCTGGTAGAATAACCACTCCAATTAAAAATATATGATCTGAAGAATAGCATTTTTCTAACAAGTAATAGCTTATTAAATACTAACTTCCTATTTGCTTACATGTAAATGGTTAAACTAAAGATTCAAATGTACTCTGCTACAAAAAGAAGAAAAGAAATATAAAACATATTATAGATGCATCTTTCTTTTATGTTTAATAAATAGTGTTAAAATTATGAAAAATATTAAATAATAAAATTTACTTTGTATTCATAATTATAAGAAGTTCTAGTTTGGTTGGTAAAGTAACTTAAAATAAATATGATTAAATTATAAAATATATATCCTAAAGGAATTATGATGAAAGGAATCGCCACAAAAAATAGCACTTTATAATAATAAACTGGGACTGTATTACTAAATTTACTTAACATACAGTCAAGTAAATTTTAATTTGAGCTTACAGGTGAGAATATTGAAGTGATCTAAACATTAAAAATAGAATGAGGACTCAAAGTAGAGATACTTAGAAATATTTATAGATATCTAATCATAATTCTACTGTAAAAAGATTTTTCACCTATTTATCCTGAAGTTCCTAGTCTTATTAGTCCTATTCTATCTAAAATTAGAGCTTTAGCCATCAAATTTAGATTTACCTTTGTCTCATAAAAAATATATGTCAAATATAATAATGTTATAATGCTAAGAAAGAACTATGCAGCTATATATTATGATTCGGAACCACACTTAAAACATTTATTATCTAAATTATTTTAAGCATATGAGCTATTCCAAAATTATCCTAAATAATCACAAGTCTAACATAAAGGACCTATTTATCTTTATATTTAGATAAGAAATATTTGTATATAAATCTATGTTTAAATTTCAAAATTACCCTTCAGAGCAATAATTAGTATCCTCTTAACCGGTACATAAATCTATTGACTTACCACAAGGAATGATATTGTCATCGTATTTATTTAATCTCCAAAATCCTTTCTTTAAAGATATTTTATTTCCCTCACAAGAATCACAAGATTTATAATCGCATGGTTTACATTGTAAATTATTTGAATTTTATGTAGGATCTTAAATAGAGTAAGTCCCATTTTAACAGGTGTAACAATTTGCTAAAGAGCAATTAGTGCAAGCAGGCTATATTATCTCACCTACCTAGCACTATCTAAATATGTAATTGATAAAAATAACTATAGAATCAGTAAATCTTAAACTCTAGTTTGATAAAAGCTCAAATCCATAGATAAATAAAACAGCTTCTCCTTTTTTTCCAAGTTATCCTAATTTTTTTAAAATTATTTTTATGTTTTTTCAGATTATTCAATAAATTTTTTAATATTTAATTTTTAGAAAAAATTTTCTTTCTATTAAATTATTAATATAATTTGTATATTTTATTGTGATAGCTTTTAATTCAATAATAATTAATTATTTTGTTAAAATTTGTTTGATAATAATATAAGTGATTTAAAAATAGCAATAAGTATATTTTTAACATTTTTATTGTTTAAATCTATTACCTGATGATGAATATTAGTTTAAAAGGAATTTATCAGTTTAAAATTATTTTAATGTAGTGCCGTCTAACTTTAAATTTCTTAAAGAAATATCTTGCAATTAGTTTACTTAATATAGTTCATATAGAGCAACTTAATAATATTAAAACTCTTAAGCTATACTAGATGGCAAACTATCACTATTTTATACTTTTACTATATCTCCTTCTTCATCAAACAATTAAATTTCTAAAATTTGGCCTTAAGTTCCACTTTGCACATTTTAAAACGTATATACTCCATTATTTTCTACTGTTATATTATTTATTTTAATAGTTTATGGATAAGAACCAAAATTATTTCCATAAAACTAACCTTAATTTTATAAACAAACATTTTCAAAAGTAGTTCCGCATGAATCTAAAACTTTGTTTTTACTACTTTTTTACAAAAACTTTGGTTAAAATGTTAAATACCTTACAACTCCTCCTATCAAAGCTTTATTAAATTAAAAGATTGTCTTTTATATTTGAATATCAGAGTTATTCAGAATAAGCACTCCTCCATTTTCCCTAGCATAATTGCTAATAAAAGTAGTATTAGAAATTAAGCCATCACATTAGTCAATAAAATAAAGAGATCCTCCATCTAAATAGATAATTATATATTTCATAAAATAATAAAAAAATAATAATAATTACTTTAGGCTGAATTCTTAGAAAATGTACTGTTTGAAATATTTACTTAAGAAGATATAAAGTAAAAAACACCTCCTCCTAGAAATTGATTAAGAAGGCTATTTGAGTCAAATGAAGACTACTATATCCAAACTTTGCTCAAACTAATAGAGAAAAAAGGTTAAATTTATGATTGACTTTCTGAAGCACTTAATTAGTTTAATTACAAATTCTAAGATAATAAGGTTATTAAACTAATCATAGAGTTACTAATCAATTTATTTATTTATGTATCTTATAGTAAAATTTGTGATGAATTAGAATAAATCATATAACTATCTGTAGCTAAATATCTATTTTAGTTTATAATACTTTTTGATATTTCTAAATAATTATTCTCAACCTCAATAGTAAACATCAAAGAATTTTGAATAGTCTTTAATATTTTCTAATTATTTATTATTGCTAAATTTATATTGTTATTAAAATACATATTTGAAATAATTATTTTAGTAGTAATTAATGATTATATTAAATAAGAGCTTTCCTCACTAAAGTTGTCTTCGATTTGGTTACTCTGAAAAACAACATCACTTATAAATTCAAATAAAAAAATTGAGCTTTAATTTAACTTATTATTTAATATTTAATTTCTGCTAAAAATGAACTATGAAGATTGGTTGTTAGTAATTGAATTGTTGAAATTAAAAAATGAAGTTGTATTTAAGGTATTTTTGTTAATAATACTATCTTCAATAATTATTGATTGAGTATTAGTAATAATAAAAGCACTTTAACAAAAAGATATATTTTATTGGTTTATGGTTATATTTTTCATGTGAAAAAGCTGTAAATTACTCATATTAAATGATTAATTGTTAAAAATTATATAGCTTGAAATAAATTCAACTTATTTTAATTTAATACTTGAAAGTTACTCATTATTATCATCATCTTTAAGTTCAATTATTAAATGATTTAATTTTAAGCTTGCTATATTTTATGATTGCAATAATTAATTGAAATAGAAATATCCATTAATCAATTACTTTTAATTATCTCCTTAGACTGTTAATTGTACAAGCATTTAGAAATTAGAATTTATTTAAGGGAATCCATAAAATGTAAATGACTTAGTCATATTTAAATTAAATAAATGAGACATTTATAAACTATAATCAGTTTATAAGTTATTCCTCAAATTCAAATAATCGCGAACTCTCTTGTAGATGTCAAAAAAATTAGCATCTTACAAATTTTGTTAGCATGACATTTATCCTTGAGTATCAGTCATTAAATAATTAAATCCTTGAAGGTTAAATGAAAGAACTGTAACTACATATGAATCATTTATTTAATCTAATTTTATATTTATATTTTCATAAAATGAGTTTCTGTTTAATATTTTTTAGACAACTATCATATTTTACTAAGACAAATCACTAGATGCTATGACTATAAAAGATTATCCTTATTAAATAAAGAATTAATTCTATTAAATTAATGTAACTTTTCTTTTCATAAATGTGCTTTCTACAAAAATATTGCTTTGATAATAATAAAGCTATTTAAATGATTTATAATCAAAAGAAATGTAGTAGAAATCAGAACTCACAAGAATAGTCTAATTTTCTGGAGAGAGAATTATTTATTAATTTGTTTGCCAGCGAGAAGCTGCTTAAATAAGAGATAGTAATGTAAAAACTGTCGAATTGTCATTTTTATAGATTTAACAGAAGTTTGACTTTTTTAGATTCACTAAAATATAATCTGCGTTTATTACCACTTAAAGTATTGGATAATTTAACTAAATTATTCTATAAATTAAAACTTTATTTTATTATATGTCATATTACACTAATTAGCCATCAAAGGAATAGCTAAATA
The DNA here is from genome assembly GCF_000189635.1 of Tetrahymena thermophila SB210. NCBI lineage: Eukaryota > Ciliophora > Oligohymenophorea > Hymenostomatida > Tetrahymenidae > Tetrahymena > Tetrahymena thermophila. The sequence goes on along the minus strand of NW_002476477.1, from coordinate 18,170 downwards.
TAATTTGTTAGCTAAATATTATTAATTCTACAATAACTTATTTGTGAATAAGAGGAAATGATTTAGTTACTAAACCTGTAGAGCTTTCTATGAAAGAAATAGAATGGTTTACAAGAATAATTAGGAATTCAGTTTTAGATTTAATTCCATTCTGTAGTTTATACAATGGATAATCCAAATTTTATTAATACAAATATTTTAATTAGAAGCTATAATTGTTATTTATATTAGTTTAGATTAGCTTAAAAGAGGTCAACTTAGAATGATAACCACAAATAATAATATCATATATATTTATACTATGAGAGCATTCCACTTGTATACTTTCAAGTACTTCTAAAGTTTATTTCATTATTAACTTTAATTATTTTGTAGTAGCTAAAATAAAAACTTCATCGTTGATTAAAAATATAGTATTATTATATCTATCATTATATTACAAATTAAACCCATTTTCTGTCTACTCACTCATGATCGACCACTTTTATACATTTCCTTCAGATCTAACATAGTATATTGTGTTTTCTGTTTCATCATAGGCATAACTCATTACTGAAGTAGCTCTTTATATAATTTAAAAGTACTTTTCTTCAATTCCAAGCTCATATTCCCAAAATTTTACAGTTTTATCATTTGAAAAAGATAAAATCTAATTGTAAAACAAAATAAATATTTATCTATAATTTAAAAATAATTAAATTTACTAGAAATTAATTCCAATTAATTATAAACGAGTTTATCTAAGCAGTGTGTGAATCAAAGGATTTAATAACATATAGCAAAGGATATTTGAGCAATAGAATATTATAATTGGCATCTGAAATAATCAATATCTAGTTATTCTTTAAATAGTAAAGTTTTTAAATAATAAATTATAAAAGTTTAAAAATATACTAAATCCAATTTTCCAGATTGTATTTTTGCTGTATTCCTAAAAAAAAATAAAGGTATTTAGCTCTTATCAGAGTTATAAGGCCATATTTAAATCGAGCAATCATCACCCATACTTGCAAAAATTTAATTTGCTGGATCAATAACTAATTAATTTACCCAACCCTTGAAAAATAAAAATTAAATGATTGCATGATTAAAAATAAAAATACTTGATGAATTGCATTTTATTTATTGAAAATATAAGTTCTTGAAGTAATATTATAATTCCAAACATTTCCATCTTAATCAGAAAGTATTAAGCACTAATTAAGCTTGTCGTATACAGCATTTATACCTTATAACATTGCAATAACATTAATTGATTACTCTACTGTACTTAGTTAGATTATTAATGGATACCAGTACCACTTTATTAGTATAAAAAATATTTAAAATTTGTTTAAAACAGATTTAAAAGCAATAAAAGTTTAAGATGAATTTAAATTACTCCAATCAAAAATAAGTAATCATTCGAGTTATCAACTATAATTGACGTTACATTCCAATTTGTTAAGATATATTACAAATCATTTCCTAAATAAAAAGTATTATTTAAAGCATACTTCTTCCAGATGTAAACACTTCCATACCTACAACCTGAGAATACTCTGTTTCTTTCTAATTCTACTTCAAAATTATTTACTTTTACACAATCTACTGGATCGTGGTATAATCTTTGCATAAATTATAATTCAGGGTAACTCCATACTGCCATAGTGTTATCAAATGAAGATGTTATTATTATGTTCCATTCATAAATTATTTCTAATTATGTAATTATATCATCATGCTAGTATTTTATTTTTAAAATGTAAAAATGTAAACTAAATAAAAGAATTACCTAAAATATAGAAACTTGGATTAAATTATTTGTTTAAAGATCAAATTAATAAATTTTATTTGTGTAAACAAAATAGCTGTTTGTTTATAAATCAACAACCCCTCCTTAAGCTCCTTCTGATAATTGAATTTCACTTATTAATTTCTTCTAAGAGTAATCAGTAAAATATATTAAAATACCCGAGCCATAAACAATCATTTTATAATTTGTGTTTATCTAGAATGTAGAAACAGTAATAGCATTTACTGGTGTCCAATCGCAAACCTTTTCAAATAAAATTTTAAATATTTTAATAAATAATTAATTATAATTTACTTATTTTAGTTAGATGTAATCATAGCTAATAATCTTTGAACTAGAAAGCAATATTATTAATAAATTTTCTTAAAAATCTATTTCAATTAAAGAAACACTACTTAACTCATCTAAAACATCATTTTTTAAAATGTTTAAAGACGAGACATTCATAAACAACAGATCACTTATATTAGAAATAACTAAAAGAAGATCCTCATTAAGCAGAAGTAAGCATTGGCTTGGAATTATAGTTAAATTATTGATGATACTTTATTTATTTGTTTGTTTATTTATAACAACTACTTGATTAGGAAGATTCATTAAAATAATTAGGTATTGATTTCCATAGCAAATATTTGAGATTATTTAATTATTCTACATTAAAATTGACAAATTTTAGCTAATTGCATTAAATTAACTATCTATGCTGAATACCTAAATATATATTTTTTTTTACAAAAAATAATTGAAAATTACAAAAACCATGAAATAAATTTATCAATTAAAATAGTAAAAAGTACTTATATTGTTTTATCTGTTTTTGCCATAATTAAAGAGTTTGAGATAGAGTCAAAGTAAGTTTATTCGAATATAAATTCTTTTAAGTTCAAATTATTAATAGAAAGATATTAATTAGTTTATCCTTTGGATAATATTTAAATAATAGATTAGTAAATAATAATCACACCCAATTAACTTTAAAAGATTTAAATATTATTGTTTTCGATTGATTATTCATAAACCTTTAAAAAATTTTAAAGGCTAAAGGCCTATATGCTTTAAGTCGGATCAACCACGATTATAATTTCTAAATAATTATCATAGTAGACATTGTTAACAGTAAAGTTATCATTAAATTAAAGCTATCCCAAATATGTTCCATTAAGATATGAAGTTACAACAACAAAATTAGAAGGACCTCCAGTACCCCAAATGTATATTTAATCTGCTTTCTATTTAATAAATAATAAAAAATAAATAAATTATTTAGAATATAATATTAAATAAATATTGGTTTAAAAATAGATCATTATTAGAAAATATAAATAAGAAATTTCATTAAGTAAATGAAACTTATATTTTCTAATAACTTATCTCAAAATTATTTCATATAAAATTTGTATAATATATTTATAAGTATATTAAAATATGTGTATATTTGTTACTTAAAGTTAAAATAAACTTTTCCAATTAAGAAATTTGCATTCAAAATTAAAAAAGCCAAACCAAATTTTTTATCTCATAATTAATCATATTTGAACTTCAAATATTTTCATATTAATAAATTAGAAATTAATAAATTTAATTTTCTCATTTACTTTATTATAATTCCATGCGCTATTTTGTGAAAGATTATAGTACTGAGTCAGGTATTCTCCTTTAGGGTAACCAAAATATCCTAATTTTCCTTAGTTTTCAAGGGCATATACTCTAAGCAATTCATCATCAAAATATAATCCAACTATTTTTTCTTCATAAACAGATAAAGCCCTAAAACAACTTGTGTGCTTTTTTAATTATCCATTTGACATCTCCAAAAATAAAAGACCGCTTGATGATAAAGTTTTTAGCAATGAACCCTCAATAACAGCTTTAGGAATCAATCCAACTAGCAACCTGAAATAAATAAAATAATTTTCATTAAATTTAATTTTATTACAAAAGAAAATTATATTAAAATAAATATAAAATATTACGAAGCTCCTAAATATTTGTGAAGCTATACAACTAGATTTGTATTTATTACTATAGTTATAACTGATTGGCTCCCATAAAATACTGTGTAATCGTCTCCAATAACTAAATTAGTATAATTAAGTTAACTTATATCAAGATCAGGCTAAATATTTTTGTAATCATAGTCAGTAGTATCGATTCCTTAAGCTAAAGGATTAACTGAATAATTGCCAAATTAAATTAATGAGTTTGTCCCGCAAGCAATTAAAGTATTATTCTTTAGAAATCCATAATCGTTAATTTAATTAGGAGTAGAAAATAATAGAACAGGATTCACATTTTAATCTAATAAGTAAATTAAGTAATTGCTTTTATTTTAACTTATGAAAGTCAACCAATAATTTTAATTAAATTGTAAATAACTGATCTTCCCTTAATTAAATTAAAATTACTTTTCTATTTAAAAAGAATTCTGATTTATCACGTAAATAAAGCTTTAAGAAGAAAGAATAAAAATAAATTCTTAATTAAAATCACTTTCGCATTGAATTCCTTAAGAGTCTATTTCTACTTAAAAATCATAATTATTTTTTCTTTAGTAGACCTATTAATTAATAATAATTTTTTTTCTTTCTTATAAATATTTATTTAATAATAATGTATAAAATTGTTTTAGCTATAAATAATATTTTAAAAAAATATAGATCATTAATGTTTCATTTAAAGCTTGTTTATGATGGTTTAATTGTTTAAGGAAAATAAAAAGCTTACATAATTATCTTAAGGGTAGAAGAGGATGTTTTTTCTAATATTGTAACATAATTTAATTTATATAGGGAAGTTATTTACCATAGATGAGCCTTAAAGGATGAGCTTACCTTAATCCTAATAAAGGCTTTACTAATATACGTTCAATCTTTAATCAACAATGTAAACAAAAGTCTAAGATATAGTTGGATCAGAAAAATTGACTTACTAATCAACAAAGATTGAATGAAATTCAATATTTTAATCTTAATAATAAGTAGTGGAATAGAGGAGACTAGCGTCAGTTAAATTCCATACTCCAAATAATCCAGAGCTTCCATAATTAACCATAAGATTAGAAAATTAATCTTAATCTTTAAAGTAGAATAATTCACCACCTAAAACAACATTTTCAGAGCTTGTTCCTTAGCAATTTCTTGATGAATATCCTAAGTTGAAGTCGAAAGGGCATACTTACTAATGAGAGAGCTTTACTAAGCTTAAACAAATAAATATTCGATAAATTAAATTCATTTATTTGTTGTAATATGGTATTTTAAGTTAATTATACTTATTTAAATCAAGTTGTAAATTGTATGTTATTCAGATTTGTTATATATTTAATAATCTAAATTTATTAATTTTTTTTTTGATGATTTTAAAAAACGAAGAAAGTTATCTATTTTATGTTGTTTTAACTATTTTTCCTGATATGTGATTTAATAAAGTATATTTTTATGAAAATATTAATTCTTGGCAATTCATTTTATATTCATCAAATTTATTTTTTATCAAAATTTTATAAAATATAATAATAATTTTTTGTTTATTTCTGCACTAATTAATTAGACTAAAAATATTTTTTTTAGCAAATTAGCAAAAATAAAAGTATTTAGTTTAATAATAAATGTAAAATTTCAAAAAGAAATATCAAATTTTAAAAATATTTAAAAAGTAAATAAGGATATTTTTAGCTATTATATTATTAGAAAAAGATGAAATAATTTTTAGATATCTTTAAGGAAGGTCAAAAATAAATAAATTATTTTCAAATTATACTCTCCTTATTGAAAAATCAACTTTATTCTAAAATTCGTTCATATTAAAAAGTATAAAAATTTGACTTTTCAACACCTGATTCCATAAATTTAACACAAAATATTTAATAACTATATAGATAAAGATTTTTTTGGTCAAAGAACAGTTTAATAGCATGATCAAATTTTAAATCTGAAATTTGAGGTTTTATTTTTGAAGTATAATTTGGTTTTAATAACAATAAAAATAAAAAATGAATATATTTTTAGTGTTAACTCTCAAATGAAAATTAATACAATTTATTATTATAAATACTTCAAAATATTATTAATTTATTTATTTAACTTTTATTAAATTAATTTTTAATATGACATTTGTTTAATAAATTTAAAATTTATTGCTTGTTATAAGAAAATATGATGTTATAATTTCAGTATTTGAAATTAAATTTTTAACAAGATTTCTAAAATAAATATTCTATCTAGTATGATCACATTTATTTAATCAGATCATTAAATAAATTAAATAAATGGCTGATAATTTATATTTTTATTTAAATATTTGAAGTAAAAATAAAGTTATTTTATTCTAAAATCAATGATTTTTTAAGAATAATTAGGAAAGACAAAAATTTGTAAAAAAAATTTCAAGTAACTTTTGTTTAAAAATAAACAAATAAATAGTTAAATATTTAGATAAAAATTATTTATGTAAAATAAGTTAATAAAAGAAGCAAACATTATAATTTCAAAGACAATAAATTAAAGCTAATAATAGTAAGGATTTAATTATTTTATTGCACATTTTAATTAATAATTGAAAATTAGAAGTCTTGGTTGATTTTAATAACTTGAAGTAATTCTAAATATTTTTAAAAATTAATTGTTAAAGTAAATTATCATTAAGAGAACTATATTATTTTATTGAATTAATTTAATGAATTTATATAAAATTTTATTGCATAATAAATTAAATTCAATGCTTTATATTAAAATAAAATAATATATAATATTTACTTATTTAAAAAAAAAATATATATTTAGACTGCAATATCATAGTTTTTATGTAAATACATTATCTAATTAGTGGAATCTTAAAACCTGAAAAAGTTATTATAAGTAGAAAATCCAATAGTTAAATTATTGAAATTCCGCGTTTAAAAGATTAAAATCTGGAGGTGCTCTTTTAGGTTTTTATTAGGCTATTTACTTGAATGAAATATTTACAATAAAATATAAATAAAATATAAGATAAAGTTTTATTAATTAATCAGCTTTTACTAAAATTCATAAAATCAAACCTAATAAAAAAATAAATTTAATTATACTTATAAATTATTAAGAATCTCAAATGATTTTATTCAAATTCTATCTATTTAAAATATCTTTTTCAAATCAATTAAAAACAAAAAAATCCTAATTAATAATTATTCTAATTATTTTAAGTCATGCTCAAACCTCAATTAAATAAATAGAATAATCAATTACAATAATAAAATTTAAAATTAATGGAGAAACATATATTTATTTAAAATTAACCAAATATTTTTATATTTTCTTTATAAAAAATAGTACTATTTATTAATAAGGACTCAAAAATATTAATTGTGGAGTATATATAATATAATATTTTTTAATCTGATACTATGGAATATTATAAATTGCGATTATCTTGTATTTTTTGCATGTCTTAAATATTAAAATTATAAAGTAGGTACTATTAAAAAATATGATTTTATTTTAATTAGACTTTTATAATAATTTATACTAATAAAATAAATTTTAAAATCAATAAATGAAGTGTTTTGGCTCCTTTTGTGTGTGAATGCATGTGTGGTAATTCTGTACATTTAAAAAAAAGAAGTAATCTTACAAAAAATTTAATAAATAAATAGATGTTAGACAGCTCAAAGATTTTAAAGTAAAAAATTCATGGAAATTTAAATGTAGGTGATAAGTTCAATCAAAAAAAGAAATAACTATTATTTATGGATTGAGAAAAAAAAGAAAGATATAATTGATTTCTAAACATAATCAAATCAGTCTATTAATTTGATTAATTAATATTTTTTTCTTTTTTTCCTCCTTAGATTAAATTTGAAAGTTAGGTAAATATAGAAATCACTCTAATAATTCAAGCAGAGTAAATAAGTATTTTAATCCAAATTCATATGATGGCATTAAAATTATTTTCTTGTTAGACTAAAATATAAAGAACATTTTTAAAGTTATCTTTAGATATCCCAGCTTATTTTCACTTTTATAACTTTAATACTTTTATAAGAAAAGAGAATAATTGTTCTGATAATTTCTATCAATAATTATAAAAACACAAAATTTAATACTTGGGTAAATTTCATTCAAAATGCAATATCCTAAAAGTCAAAGAATTTATTTTGTAGAAAGAGAAAATTTGGATATGTAATGAATAAAATCAATAAGATTAAATTAATGAATTTGAATAATACAATATTTAAATAAAGTAATTAGGATTTTTTCTTCTAATATTTAAAGATATATAAGAATTTTTGAAAGAATTATCTTAATCGTTCAAATTAATTGAATAATATGTAAGATTGAATTTCTTACGTTTACACTAAATTAGAAGCATCTCCTTTTAAGAGAAGTGATATAAATCACAATATTATATTTAAATTTAATGTAACAAATATAAATGAATACTTTAGAAAGTAATTGTTAGAATAATTAGAAGTTAAAATTAATTTTAGAAAAATGTGTTTTATATTTATTATAAATTCTAAAAGGTGGCTTTAAACATTTCAATTTTCCTCAAAAAAATTGTATGAATAGATAGATATCATTTCTTTATTACAGAAATCAAATTAATCATAATCTAATATTTAAATTTCTTGGTTGTAACTTAGAGAAATATATATTTTAGATTATAATTGTTAGAATAAATATAAGTTAAAATTGTTTTAGAGAAAAATTATTTTATATTTGTTAAAAATTCTTAAAGGTTTCTTAAAATATTTAAAAAATACTTAAAATTATATGAGTATGAAACAAATATTATGAGCGAAAAGATACTTTTTGTTTTTCAAATATTTTCTAACTATAAAATTAATTAAATATCTTTCTTACTTATTACAAAATTTAAAAGCTGATTGTGATTTTATTCACTCAAATTTTGAAATAATTGTTTTTGATTTTTGTTTTGAATTAAAAAAAACGATGCTTTTTTATAAAAATTTGAATATAAACCTTTTTTTAAAACCTAAAAAAATTAAACTTACACATTTTTTAAAAAGTAATCAAAATAAATGGCTTAACTATTTGATTAAATTCTCAAAAAAATAAACTAATTAGAGACTAAAAAAATATAATACGCTTAGAAAGAGGATAAGAAATACATATAAGGCCATAAACTCTATAAAAAACCAAACAAATAATAAATTACATATTTTATTTTATCTAAAATATAAACAAAAATTCTTAAATTTTTTAAGAAATCTGAAATTTCTAATGAGTCAGATAGGCCCTTCATTCATCGGATAAGTTTACAATCCTTAGACTGGATAGTATGAGCAAAAATTGTTAACTTATATGTAAGTACCTGTGATGCAACCATAGTATTCGAATTCATAAATTTATACTGCGCCAACTCTTTAGCATGCTTAGTCTTCTACTATTTATAACGGTTAAAATGGAATGGAAATACCTACTGAAAATGCAATTCCTATGATGTAGATACCCGCAACAATTAATATCCCTACTGCTAATCCTGTTTAAAATCAAAATCTTGAAAGGTAAAAGTAAGAAGAAAGAAAGATAATAAGTATGATTCATTAAGTGACTGAATCTATTAAACCAACAGAAATATCAAATACTTATCTCTTCTTTTTTGGCATAAAGGTTTTACTACAATTTATGTTCGTGCTTTATATGATCATTTCTATTGGCTTTTATGCAGTAAGACCTAAATATGCTTATGTAAAAGAAGGTGGTTAGTATTATTTCAAGGCTACTTCAAAACCTGTTTCAGATTCTAATTACTAATGCACAGAAGCCTAAAATCGAGATGTTCTTCACATCATCAACTAAGCAGATTTTTGGGTTTACTTTTGCTCATTTTTTATAGTCGCCTATAAGATATTCTTTATCACAAAAACTACATCCTAATTTAAGTATTTATGGAAATAAAAATATATTTCAAACTCTCAAAAGTTTGATATCTCTTATATTGATTATATCAATTTATTTTTTGACTACGTCTTTGTGATTTCAATATCTCCTCTCACAGCTATTGTATATGAAGAATGTGCAAATTTGAGGTATGGTATTTACACCTTTGGAGCAGTTCAAACATATGCGGCCGGAATTGTTTTCTCATTGTTTAGTTTTCTTTGCTTAATCATCTTATTAGAGTGTTGTAAAGCTGAAACATTTGATAAGCTAATGTACTATCCTATCTTAATTTTGATTGTTCTTCCTGCTACTGCTATTCTTGCTATGGCATTATGCGGAAGTCATATTTTAAGTGCACCGGTAAACTACTATGAAGTAACAACTACATATTCAGACGGTAGATAGGAAACATCAATTGTAGATGATAGCTATAAGAAGTTGTTAGTAATTTTCCCTATTATAGGAATATTATTTGTAATAGCATTTTTTGGGTGCATGGTAGTAATTTCATTTGCGCTCATTTTTGCTTTCTGCCATCCCGCTATGATACTTTACTATATTTTAACAATTATTTTAACATTCGCATTTTTGTACAAAAATAGAAAAGGAACGGATTATAGATAATAATTAGCAAGCTTATATTCACTAAATGCTCTTAGAAATTAATATACAAACAGATTTAATGAATAATTTGACAACTAAAGATTTGATCAATAAAATTGTGTTAAAAATTCAAAATACAGCACCTTTTAGGCTCAAACTAACCAATACATTGATAGACCATCTGTAGTCTTATATTAATATAATGCCAGATAAACTTGTAAAAATATCAAATAATACTAAACTTTTTACTAAGGGGTTATTTTAGAAAAATAACATAGAATGTATCAAGCATAATATAATAAGCCACCTATAAACGAAGTTTAAGTTGTGTGACAACACATAATACGTGGTTTAAATATATATAAGCATTATAAATTTAAATTTTAAAGCGTTTTTTACATGTTTTCATATTGAGTTATTTCTATTAATTCTAAGCAACTCTTAATTGAAGAAAATCGATAATTTTAAATTTAAATATTAAAAATTTTAAAATCGGAGTATTTTAGAGACAATAGATTTGAAATCGATACCTAATATACCAATTTCACTCCTCCAAGCATTTTACATGGAGGGCTATAACATACTTTCACATTTTTTTAAAAAGGAATAAATTTTTACGAAAATTTTGATTTGAGTTTGCCCTTAATTAATGAGAAACTACTATATTATACTTTATTTTCAAACAAAGCTCTATCTATATACTCTAGTTTAAAAAAGAAAGAAAAATTTAAACAATTAAATCATAATTTTATATATAAATATTATTCTGTTGATATCATTTATCTAACTAACAGAGTTTTAAATATGGAATGTTTATATTTTATAGTAAGCCAAAGAATTAAATTATTGGGTTTCCGCAACTACTAGAGCTTAAAATCTGAACGTGCTATGTTAATAATTTATCTCCTACATGCTTCAATCATTTACTCACAATTAAACAAAATATAAAGTTTTAGTAATTTAGGTGATAAATTGAATTAAAATAAGAAATAGTTATTATATATGGATTGAAAAAAATTATTGGTTTTCAAATACTATCAAAAAAACTATTAATTTGGTGTATTATTTATACTTTTTTGATTTTTAGATTAAATTAGGTTGAAGGAAATTAGGCAAATATAGAAACTACTATAAACAAGCCTTCTATTAAAAAAGTAAATTAAATAAGTATTTAAACTCAAATTAATATGATAGCATTAAAATGTTTATCTTATTTGATTAAATCTAGAAAGAGACATATTTAATAGTTATCTTTTGATATCCTAGCTTAATGCCACATTTATATCTTTATCCTTATTATTAATTTATAGAGAAAGGGGAAATCTTTCTTTTTATTTCTATCATATAATAAAAACAACCAAATTAAAAGTTGGATAATATTTCATTCAAATATTCCCTGAAAGAATTTATTTTTTTAATGAGAAATATTGCAAATATAATGAATAAAACTGTTGTATTAGATTAAATAAATAAATTAGATGAATAAAATATTTATATTTAGTTATTAATTAGGATTTTTTTAAATAATATTTAAAAATATAAAAGAATTTTTGAAAGAAGAATCTTGATCGTCCAAGGTAATTTAAAATGTAATATAATATTTCTTATGTTTATACTAAATTAAAAACCTCTCCTTTTTAGATTAATGAATTTAATCACAATTTTATATTTAAATTTAGTATTTTATAAAGAAATGAAAACTTTAGAAAATAATTGATAAAATTATTGTTATAATAGTTTTAAAGAAAAGTTTTTTATATTTATTATAAATTTTTAAACATGACTTTAAATATTTAAATTTTTCTAAAAATAGTATGAATATGATAAACAATAGATATCATTTCATTAAGTGAAATGAATTTAATCACAATCATTTTTCTAAATTTGTTGTAAAATAGAAAAATAGAATTTAGAAAATAATTATAAGTTAAAAATAATTTTAGAGTAAAAATGATTTATGTTTGCTCAAAATTATTACTGCTTACTTGAAATATTTAAAAATACATTAAAAATTATATGAATAAAAAACAAAGATTATGAGGTAAAAAATACTTTCTACTTTTCTAATTTTCTCCCGCTAAAAAATTTAATTTGTTTGCTTGTTTTTTTTTTTTTCGTAAACTAAAAGCTGATTTTGATTATAATTACTTACTCAAATTTTTGTGATTCTTATTTTTTGCTCTTTGATTTCTAAAAATAATGCTTATTTATAAAGGTATCAATAAAAATCTTTTATTTATACAAAAAAAAAATAAAGCTTTGGTATTTAAAATCACATAACTATTTATCTCAAATATAAAAAGCTAAAAATTAAAATTTGAGAAGAATAAAAAGATAGTAAACTTAAAAAAAAGTAAAGAAATTAATATAAGAGCCAAAAATTATTTATTTATTTAAAAAACCAAACAAATTATAAAGTATATTTAATTTAATTTAAAATATAAAACATAATTCTTAAATTTTATAAGCAATTAGAGATTTTTAATGAGTCAGATAGAACCTCCAATTGTTGGATATATTAAAAATCCTTAGACTGGTTAGCATGAGCAAATGATTTTTACTTGTCTGTAAGTACTTGTAATGCAACCATAGTAATCAAATTCATAAAATTATACTATGCCAAGTCTTTAGCGTGCTTAGTCTTCTATTCTTAATAACGGTTAAAATGTAACTCAAATTAACTTGCCAAATGAAAGTCATATTCCTATGATGTAGGTACCCACTACAATCAATATTTTGAATGCTGATCCTGTTGAAAACACAAATCATGTTGAGTAAGAGTAAAAAGAAGCAAAGATAAACAGTATGATTTACAAAGTGACGGAAACTATTAAGCCAACATAAATATCAAATTATTATCTCTTCTTTTTTGGCTTAAAGGTTTTACTACAATATAAATTCTTGATTTACATGTTCATTTCAATTGGCTTTTACGCTAATAGACCTTCATATGCTTATGTTTAAGAAGGTGATGATTATTATTTCAAGGCTACTTCAAAACCTGTATCACATTCTAATTATCCTTGCACAAAAGCATAAAATCCAGATATTCTTTTTATCATCAACTAAGTAGATTTTTTGGTTTACTTTTGCTCATTTTTTATAATTTGTTATAAGATATTCTTTATCAAAAAAACTACATCCTAACTTTGGTTTTTATATAAGTAAAAATATATTTCTAACTCTCAGAAATTTGATGTCTCTTACATTGATTATATCAATTTATTTTATGACTTCATCTTTGTAATTTCAATATCTCCTCTCACAGCTGTTGTGTATGAAGAATGTGCAAATTTGAAGTTTGATAATTATTTATTTGGAGCAGTTCCAGCATATTTAGCTGGAGTAGCTTTTTCATTATTTAATTTTATTTGCTTAATTATCTTTTTAGAGTGTTTTAAAGCTAAAACACTTGATAAATTAATGATATATCCTTTTGGAATTGTATTTCTTCTTCCTGGTATTCTGATTATTATACTATTATACTAATTGTAATTATTCTAGGAACAAGAATATACATCTTCAGATGGCACATAGATAACAAAAACTAAAAAAATTGAATACAAGCTGATATTTTTAGCAATTTTAAGCGTGATAGGAATAATAGGATTTTCATCATTTTATTTTTATATTATAATGATTTCTTTTTTTCTCATAATTTTAAACTGCCATCCCGCCATGATAGTTTATTATCTTTTAACAATAATTTTAACAATTTGGTTTTTGTGCTAAAATAGAAAAGGAGCTGATTACAGAAAATAATTATCAAGCTTATATGAATTAAATGCTCTTAGAAATTAATATAGAGACATTTTTGATCAATAATTTGGTAAATAAAAATTTGATCAATAGAAGTTTTTTAATAATAAAAATTATAGCACCCTTTAAGCTCTAACAAATTAATACATAAATAATCCTTTAGAAGTCTTACATTAATTTAATACAAGATAAACTTGTTAAAATATCAATTAATTATAAAATTTTTACAAAGGGGTTATAATAGAAAAATAGAAGAGAATGTATGAAGCATAAAGTAATAATCTCCCTTTAAATGAAATCAAAGTTGTGTGAGCATGCATAATATGTTATTTAAATAAATATTAGCGTTATAAATTTAAATTTATTTATATATTAAAGTGTTTGCTTATATTTTTTCATATTGATTTATATATTAATTCTAAGCAATTCTTAGTTAAAAAAAAATCTCTGACTATAAATTTAAATAATAGAAAATGTACAATAGTTTATTGTTATAAGTTCGAGATCAAAACCTAGCATTCGAATTTTTCTCCTTCAACCATTTTACTTAGAGGGCTATATTTTCACATTTTTTATTTTTTATTTTTTGGGATGGTCTATAAAAAATTTTTAAAAAGATTTTTTTTTTGATAATCCTTATTCATGCGTACCCACGGTTTCTCTAATAAATTCTGATTTAAAAAAGAAAATAAGCATTTAGACTATGATATAATAATTATATATATATATAAAGTATGCTGATTACATTTATCTAATTAAATAAATTTTATAATATGGAATAGTTATATTAATAATAAACTCAAGAAAATTATTACATTTCCACAACCACTAAAGCTTAAAATCTGTGATAAAATTTTATTTAAGCAAGGGTTCACTTGAATCTAAAAAAGAAATAGTTATCACTTATGGATTGAAAAAAAAATATTTAATGACTTTTAAAGATAATCAAATAAAAGTATTAATTTGGTGTTGTTAATACTTTTTTTCCTACTTAGATTAAATTTGATTGAAGGAAATTAGGCAAATATAGAAACTGCTATTACTAGACTTCTATAAAAGTAAACTATATAAGTATTTAGACCCAAAATTCATATTATAGTATTAAAATGATTATCTTATAATATCTAAAATCAAATGGAGAGATCTATTTCAAAGTTATCTTTTGATATCCTAGCTTAAAGCCATTTTATACATTTATACCTGTAATAAATTTTTATATAAAAGAGAAATATTTTATTTGATAATTTGTATAAATAATTATAAAAACCGCCAACATTAATACTCAGATAATTATCATTCAAAATGCAATATCATGAAATAATTCATTTTGTATTAAGCGTAATATTGCATATATAATAAATAAAATTGTAATATTAAATTAATTAATTTGATTAATATAATATTTACATTTAGTCATCATTTTTCTTCTGATAATATTTAATGATATAAAAGAATTTTTTAAAGATATATATATATATCTAGATCGTTCAAATTATTTAATGTGTAATATTGAATTTATTATGTTTACACTAAATTAATTAAAAGTATCTCATTTAAATCTAGTGATATTAATCATAAATATATATATCTAAATTTAGAAATGCTTAGAGAAATTAATACTTTAGAAAATAGCTGTGAGAATAATTAAAAGTTAGGGGGGGGGGTTCATAGATGGGATTATATATATTTATAGGGTTTGGTTTCGTGGGATTCTTATATTTTTTAAGTAATCTGAAATTTCTAATGAGTCAGATAGACCCTCCAATAGTTGGATACATTACAAATCCTTAGACTGGTTAGCATGAGCAGAGGCTTTTTACTTGTGTGTAAGTACTTGCAATGCAACCATAGCAATAAAATTCTTAAAACTATACTATGCCAAGCCTTTAGCGTGCTTAGTCTTCTATTCTTAATAACGGTTAAAATGTCACTCAAATTAACTTGCCAAATGAAAATGATATTCCTATGATGTAATTACCCACTACAATGAATATTCTGGCTGCTAATCCTGTTGAAAACACAAATCTTATTGACTAAGGGTAAAAAGAAGCAAAGATAACCAATATGATTTATAAAGTGACTGAAGCTATTAAACCAACAAAAATATCAAATTATTATCTCTTCTTTTTTGGCATAAAGGTTTTACTACAATTTATGCTCTTAATTTATATGTTCGTTTCAATTGGCTTTTACGCTAATAGACCTTCATATGATTATGTTTAAGAAGGTGATGATTATTATTTCAAGGCTACTTCAAAACCTGTATCACATTCTAACTACTACTGTACAAAAGCATAAAATCCAGGTATTCTAGATATCATCAACTAAGCAGATTTTTGGGTTTACTTTTGCTCATTTTTTATAATTTGCTATAAGATATTCTTTATCAAAAAAACTACATCCCAATTTTGGTTTTTATGTGAGAATAAATATATTTCTAACTCTCAGAGGTTTGATATCTCCTACATTGATTATATCAATTTATTTTATGACTTCATTTTTGTGATTTCAATATCTCCTCTCACAGCTATTGTGTATGAAGAGTGTGCAAATTTGAGATATGGTATTTACACGTTTGGATCATTTGCAATATATATTACTGGAGTTGTTTTTTCATTAATTAATTTTATTTGCTTAATTGTCTTATTAGAGTGTTTTAAAGCTTAATCATTTGAAGACCTAATGTACTATCCTTTCGCAGTTTTAGCTGTTTTTCCTACTTTCTTGATTCTTTTATTTGCATATTGCGGGTGCAAAAATTTATGTTCACAAGAATAAACAACATAAACGCTTTCAGATGGCACAAAGATAACAAAAACTGAAAATTGCTCCTGCTAATGGATAAATTGTATTTATTCATTTATATATTTTTTATTAATATTGGGTGTTATAATAGCATATGTGTGGATTATGTTAATTTCTTTAGCTCTGATTGTTGTTTACTGCCATCCAGCTATGATAGTTTATTATATTTTAACAATAATTTTAACGATTTCCTTTTTGTACTTAAATAGAAAAGGTACTGATTATAGAGAATAATTAGCAAGCTTATATGAATTAAATGCTCTTAGAAATTAATATAGTGACATATTTGATCAATAGTTTGACAAATAAAAATTTGATTAATAAAAATTTCTTAATGACACAAAATATAAAAAATTTTAGGATGAAACCAATGAATACATGAAAAATTCATCAAAAGTCTTAAATTAATTTAATACAAGATAAACTTGTTAAAATGTCATTTAATTATTAACATATTACAAAGGAGTTATAATAGAAAAGTAGAAGAAAATGTATGAAGCATAACTTAATAAACTACCTATAAATGAAGTTAATGTTGTGTGAGAATGTATAATATGTTATTTAAATAAAATTAGCGTGATAAATTTAAATTTATTTAAGTTTTAAAATGTTTGTTTACATATTTTCATATAGATTTATTTCTATTAATATTCTAAGTAATTCTCAATTAAAGAAAATAATTTATAAATTTAAATAATATTGATTATTATAATATTTTAAAACAAAAATAAACATAAAATTTAAACAAATTAAATTTAATATTTATTATATAAGCATTTATAAAACAATAATTTTCATTCTAAATATTCCTTCATAATTTAAATTTTAAATTTATTAATAATATTTAAAAAGGTTGCACCAAAAGAAGCATACTATATTTTCAGCTGCATTATTGGGTAAATATGAGCAAATTAATGCAAAGTATAATTTTAATAAAGAATTATATTTTATTTACTCTTTTTATCTATACAGTATAGATATTAATGAATAAAATATTTTTGTTATATAAAAAATAAAAATTTTAATATACTATTTTTTTTTTTGAAAAAATTACTTAATTTAAACTTGAATAAGCTTTTAACTTTTTTCAAAATTTTACAATTTTAAAAATTAGAGAATAATTATTATTAAATATTAATAAATTTGACTGTAAATTAGCAGTAGCTTATTTTATAAAAAATAAGAATGACTGATTTCAATTTTTAATATTCAATAGATAATTTTATAGGGGGTTGGGGTTGGGGTTGGGGTTGGGGTTGGGGTTGGGGTTGGGGTTGGGGTTGGGGTTGGGGTTGGGGTTGGGGTTGGGGTTGGGGTTGGGG